>NC_039511.1:6882240-7111395 GCF_003672135.1 Ooceraea biroi
AAGGTAACTTAGGTGCAGAGAAACGAAAACAAACCACTTAATTATCGGTTCTTTTAATGAACAACATAAAAGTACAAAGGAGAGGTTGAACGAAAGAACCGAGAGTGAGCGCGAGAGCATAACGAAAAAGTAAAAGAACAAAACAGTACAATCGCGCAAAGACAGATGTCGTTCACGAATAACACCAAATACAATGAACATAACTAAAATATAATATAAACCCTGTCTTAATAACGCGAATTATGACGAGTACATATTATTCAACAAAAATCTTTATGTTATGTTGTTTTTAAAATGGTATTTTCACGTACATGTCAGGGGAACGGCAAAATTGATTGCTGTATTATTTCAAATCTTTATCCTCAGTTCTAATTAGCTCATAAATAGCTTTAGTTACTAATGGAACGAGCGAAAAGCACTCTGCATACGAACCAGCTAGCAACTCGCCTGTACCAGGTCTCTTCACTTGTAGGGTCATTATCTTAAAACCGGTTCATCGTACGAGAAAAATGTAGTAGTCAAGAAATGTTTATTTTTTAATTTCCTTTCGAGAAATAGTAACGTAATTTACATTTTTTGCATTCACACATAAATTTTGCACATTCAAATGCAGTCCCACCCTCAAAACCCTCCCTTAGGAATTGTTTAGAACATTTTTAGCACCAGAAATGAAAAGAGCATATTTTGAAACGTAAAGGTACCAATTTTCGTAGAATTTGAAGTAGATGTTTAGACAGTGGACAGAAAATTCAAGTTTTTTTCGACAACTTTGGGGAGCTCTAGCTCAGAGAGAGTGTATTTCCGGACACATGTTGATATGAAAAAATTACCTTATTTTGGCCTGCAGAATATGTCCTTTAAGTTTTTCGCATGAATTCTGGGACACCCTGTATACACAGCTAAGAAGCAAAGCAAGTTCTTCGTGCTAATTATTTGTTTATTAATATAATCTCGTATAAACGTTTCAGTCCACGCGTTGGACCATCTTCAGTATTACAACACTCCCGGAATAATGATCTGTTGATGCAAACCATTTACAGGTGAATCAGTAAACTGCCAAGTGTAAACCTGCGGAATATTGCCAATTTTTGTTACAATAGTTACCAAGAATATCTCGCAATGTCAATAAAAGTACTCACAAATCTTAGTAAGAATACACTTCACAGTCATCAACGGAAAACAATAAAAATTGAAAGTCATTCGTCTCATAGTCGTAATAAAAAAATTGCAATCATTATAAAAATAATAAAATGATATGTATGTTGAAACCAAGACCATGTATGACTGTATTGTACAACGAACATGGCACGACTGACTCAATAAGACACTGATGTAATCATCGCACGAACAAACAAACAAGCTAATAAGTATATTTATAACTTCAATAGATAAGCTCAACAATTTCAAATTAAACAAACAAAACGGCTGTGAGCGAAGCTGGATGTTAGTGCTTGATTTATTTTTCAAAGACTCCAATTACAAACGTTTCGGTCCACTCATTGGACCATCTTCAGTGTATCAAAAAATTGAGTAACCTGTTGTAAACATAGTAGATATAACAAATATTCTGTTCATAACAAATGAGATGACATACCATAATATGCCGCAATCCGATCATTCATTGGCTCGAATACATAACGCTAACCTATCTTGGAAATGTCTGACCGTTTTGAGTAAAACAGCGCGCGGTATGTTCCTGCAAGCTACTCGAATTCTTTCTATCATATTTTCTCTGGTTGTAGGCGCATACTCATAGACGACATTTTTTATATACCCCCATAAAAAGAAGTCGGATGGAGTCATATCAGGAGATCGTGGAAGCCATGCGACAGGTCCACGTCGTCCAATCCACCTATCATTGTACTCCTGTCTAGATAATCTCTTAATATTATCACATAATGAGGTGGCGCCCCATCCAGTTGTATCCACATTCTCTGTCGTGTATTCAAATCAACATCTTCAAGTAGTGTGGTAAACAGGGCCATCTTTATGCATGGGTCTGCTGGGCCTGGGCCAAAGGCCCCGGGTTCCAGGGGGCCCCGACTGACAAACAGTAGGTTAGGGGTAGAATAAAGAAAACTTGCAAATTCATTAACAATTTATCTACCAAATAAAAAATATATTTACCAGAACCTTCATAGTTCTACTTCTTTCTGGTCTACACGCGTCTCTTCTTTTCTTCACTTAACAGCACAAATGTTCGAAAGACGTTCAGAGAATATCCATATAATGTTATAATATTCTATGGATATTCTCTGAACGTCTTTCGAACATTTGTGCTGTTAGATCGTCGGTCTCGATTCGAATTCGAATTGCGATCACGAGCAACTGTCAATTTTGATCTATCTCATTTTCTCAAAGCATTCTACCGCTTTGTGGCTTTGGAAGAGTGAAAGGTACAGACGTCCACCGATCATCATTTTAGACTTCGAAATTGTTTCGAGATTGTTCTTGTTGTTAAGAGCTTCATGCTCGGCCGCCGTGTGACGCAGCGTCGCAACCTTTCTCATACGCGGTGCGGGCCCGGAGCGGCTATATTCAATATCCTCCACCCGGGCACCGTATCAAATCCGGCGTGTCTTTCCAACGTCTTACGATACTGAAAGTATCGGAACACTTTGATGCCTACTGTCTATCGCAGACCCGTCATACCGATACTGATAAATTCCACAGACCGTAGGATTCTCGTCACACCCTTTCCTACTAACAATCGCAGTTACGTTATTGCTAGTGGGTCTTACAGCCGTAACTCTCTCCACTGTTTAGTGGAGTTCTTTTTTCGTTACAGTCCGTAATCTTCTTCCACTGCTTAGTGGACTCTTTCACTTCAAAACCCGAATTCATTCATATCTTATTTTTCTTTTTGTATTTTTTTCTTTTTGCTTAAATTTTACTCCGCTCATACATAGATTCATACAGCGTCCTTTTTCATGCTATGACCCCCCCTCAACGTTACGAATCTTCCGTGTAACATTCTGTGCGTTGTATTGTAGTATGCTACAAAATCGAAAATTTCGTTTCATAATAACAGATAACAAAATCCAGTGAAACGGAACCATAGCTGCTAGCAACACTGTTTATTAAACTTGTAATACTCGTGATTTCAATAATTTTTTAATCATGTCGAAACGATCATATCCCAGCGGTGCAGAGAAAAGAAAAAAGCTGCTCACCAAAAGGAAACTATTGACAAATTACAAAAATTAACTTCATTTTTTATACCTGGAGCTCCTGAAGGTAGCAAGCAAATTGATCCTTCAAACTTGTCGCAGCAAGAAAACAGTGAGAGAACATTAGAACCTATTTCTAGCTCAGGAAACGATCGGCGATGCGACGTAATTACACCTACAACTGAGTTTTCAGACCAAATGCAATTTTCAACAGAAAACGAAAACATTTCACACGATCCTGGTAATTATTGGGATGCAATAGTGACGGAAAAAGTACGTGAATTGTGGATTCGCAAAGGACCAAAGTTTTTCCAAAATAAAGACTGTGACTTCTCAGAAGCTTCTAGAAGTTACATAGAGCCGCATGGTAGAATGAAAACAAGGAATTTGAATAAGACAGTTTTCATCCGCAAATTAAAGAATGGTGAAAGTGTTGAAAGAAAATGGCTCCTGTATTCATCATTGAAGAAGTCTGTATTTTGCTATTCCTGTTGTCTTTTCAACGCTTCTAACACAAACTTCAGTTCTCCGAGTGGATGTAATGATTGGAAGCATATCAATAACCTCATATTGGAACACGAGACTAGTTTAGCGCACAGGCAATCTATGATGACTTACATTGCGCGAAGTAAAACTGTTGGTATGGTGGATATTGACCTGCTTTCTCAATATAAGATAGAGGTAGATTACTGGAAGAGCGTATTAAAAAGGATTGTTGCAGTCATTAAATTTTTGGCATCAAGAGGACTTGCGTTTCGTGGTAATAATGAAACCTTTGGATCTCAAAACAACGGAAATTATTTGGGATGTTTGGAGTTAGTAAGCGAATTTGATCCATTTCTTATGGATCATATAAAAAAGTACGGGAATCCGAGAAAAGGAAATACTTCATACTTGTCAGCTAATATTTGCAATGAATTAGTATTATGGGAAAACAAGTTTTAATGAAGATTGTAGATGAACTGAAAGCAGCAAAATATTTCTCAATTAGTGTAGATTCTACACCCGACCTCTCGCATGTTGATCAGCTGACTTTCGTTGTTCGGTACGTAAAAGACGGAATCCCTGTTGAGAGATTTTTACAATTCTTACCTATAAAGAAACATAAAACTGAATATTGGCAGAGACAGTTTTGAAATTTCTGGAAAATTACGATATTCCAATAAAGGATTGTCGCGGACAGAGCTATGATAATGCGTCAAATATGGCTGGAAAGTATTCGAGTTTACAAGCAAGAATCAAGGAGAGATTTTGCTATTTTCGTACCATGTGCGGCACATTCTCTTAACTTGGTGGGCATTCATGCTGCCGGATGTGTTTTAGAGGTAACAAGCTTTTTTCAGTTAGTTCAAAACTTGTACAATTTTTTTTCGAGTTCTACCCATCGGTGGAATATACTGACAGAATGTCTGGGTTCGAATAAAGTTATAAAGTGCCTTTCTGAAACTAGATGGTCCGCACGTGCTGACGCTGTAGGTGCTTTGCATCGGGGTTACAAGCAAATTTTGAAAGCTTTGATATCAATTGCTAGAGATATCGACCAACCAGGAGAAACCAGAAACGAAGCTCTTAGTCTGGCCAGAAAAATGGAAAAACTGGAAATTATTGTTTTAACAGAGATATGGAGTAACATATTGGAAAAAATAAACAAAACAAGTCTGAGCCTTCAGAAAGACACCCTAACAATGGACGTTGCGACAAAATTGTTTGCTTCCCTTGCTGATTTTGTTGGTAATGTTAGAAATAATTTTGGTCAGTACGAATCCTCTGCTAAAGAAAATTTTCCAGACGCTGACTACAAGGACCCCTCTCAAAGAACAAGAACTAGAAGTTCGCGCATTGCATTTTATGACGGATCGGCGGAAACTGACGAAACTGTTCAACTAACTGGTAAAGAGAAATTTAAAATAGAAACGTTTCTTCCAATGATTGATACCTTGATCACCCACTTAAAGCAACGATCGGATTCGTACAAAGAAATCAATCAACGATTTGGTTTTCTTCCTCGCTTAAAAATTATTAAATCAGACGAGTTGAAAAATAGTTGCAAAGAATTTGCTGAAATGTACCACGACGATGTTAGCGCAGAAGAATTAGAATCGGAATGTCTTCATTTAACGCAATATTTAAAAAATGTTCGAAGCAGTGAAAATGAAGAAATAAGATTTCAGAATTATATCATCTCCTGCGAACAGACAAGATTGAAGACACTTTTCCTAATGTTGGAATATCGTTAAGAATTTTCTTGTCATTGATGATAACAAACTGCAGTGGTGAACGCTCCTTTTCTAAGTTGAACAGAATTAAAAACGAACTTAGGAGTACTATGCTTCAAGAAAGATTAAATAACTTATCATTGATGAATATCGAAAGTGACATTCTCAAAGAAATTGACTTTGGGGAAGTAATTGATGATTTTGCACATCAAAAATCAAGAAAAAAGTCACTAGTGTCAATGTAGATTTTGTTCAATTTTTTTTGTTTTTAGACTTGTCTTTTCAATATTAATAAATATGTTCGTTTTTTTAGTGTTCCTTTTCAATGTTCTTTGGTTTTCATAGGAAAATAGTTCCTTTATTTATTTTCAAATATCTCTGGTTTTATCCTGCACCTAATATTTGGCTTTAAGAGAGCCGAAAACCTAAAAATAGACTTTTAAAATTAAAAAAAAACGCAAAAAAAGAAAAAATTTTTTAAATGAAAAACAAATATATAAAATTAAAAGATAAAAAAAATAAATAAGGAGCTACATAAACACTCTCTACGTTCACGTTGTTAGTTCCGGGTAACGCTAAAGGAGAGTTATACATGTATCATGAAATCCTTAAATTTCTTACAGTTTTTAGTACAATAATGGACAATGGTGTAAGGGAAAAAACCTTTCTATTGATTGAGTTAAGAAGTGCCAGTAAGTTTCGTGAAGAGGCCCCCAAAACCAAATGTGTCAGGGGCCACCACATGACTAAAGACGGCCCTGGTAGTAAATGATCTCTGAGAAGTTCAAAAAATTTTCTCTAGTGACATTTCCATTGAAAAAATAAGGACCAATCAAGTAACCATTTATAATCCCACACCAAACATTTATACTCTACCGATGCTGATTATCTACTTATCTATGCCAAATAGGGTTAACATTCGACCAATAGTGACAATTATGTCTATTCAATTCATCATTATTTTTGAACGTCGATTCATCAGAGAATATAACATAACCCTTTGAGGCACGCATTTTTCAGAAAATCCGAATCACATGAAAATTTATATACGGGAGATTCTGGGGTCGCTGATGACGAATCCGTTATCAGATTTTCGAAATTCAAGATGGCGGATCCAAGATGGCGGACGCAAAAATGAAAAATCGCGAATTTTAGAATTTGGACTTCAGATTCGTAATCAGCGACCCAAAAAACCCCCACATCTTGATTTTGAGCAAAAAGTTCACTCATAGTTCGTGGAAAATGATTTTTTTCTGCAAAAATGTGTATTTTTCACACTTTGTTTATTTATAATAAATGGACAACTTATGCAAAACACTTTTCACCCTTTCATGTATGTTCCCGTATCATATAAGAAGCTAAAAACCGCAAAAAACCCGACAAGAATTCCTCAAATATGAAATATTTCATGAAAATGTGAGAATAAATAGGTGGTAAGTATACGTACCACTATGCCTCAAAGGGTTAATTGTGAACAGTACACATTTGAATGAATCATTTTTCGCATAGTAGGAACTTATTATACAAAGTATCTCTCCAATCACACCAGATGCAAAACATTTTTCGAATTAAGTTCCACTGTTTGCGATATTTTCAATATTTCTATCATTTAAGTCGTGGATCATTTTCGATTAGCATCTTGATTTGATTTGATTTAATCAACTTCGACTAGCCTGAATGTAGTGCATCATCGAGACAAAAATCGTATCAATATGAAATTTCACAACAAATTTCACAAAAGTCTCAGTAAATATAATATTTAAAAAACTGGTGTCACTCCCCGATTTCAATAATTTTTTAATATATTATCAAGTCTTTACCCTGAATGATCTTCAGAAGGTTTTAGCCGTCGCTCGTTGTTTATTAAGAAGTTATTAACAAAAAACGTTTAATGATATTGCCCGAATTTTCAGCTGTCTATACAAAAAGAAGAGTTACGCGTTGAGCTAGGTTAGGTTAGTTTAGGTATTTGCGTGGATGCAGGCGGAGCTCCTCCCCCATCCATGCACCATAAATCACTGGAATCTGCAAATCTATAAAGAATCTATATATATGAATAGTAGAAGTGTAGGCGGAGGAGATGCGGAGGACTTTCCCTACATCTCCTCCAGAAAAAACCTAACCTAACCTAACTCAACACATACCTCTTTTCGCCGTAGAGCTGAAATTCATGCAAAACCATTAAACTTTTTTGTTAATAACTTTTTAATAAACAATGACCGCCAGCTAAAACCGTTTAAAAGTTACTCAGGGTGACGACTGTTGTCGTCAATGAAAACACGTATCACAAACCAAGATGACTTCCTTTTCAATGCTTTATTCCCAGCAATACGTTGTACATAAGGCACTCGCCCTTCGTCATTACATAACTCGAGAGCGCTCTGCGCAAACTCCGCCGCGATCTCGTTCAAGCGTTAACGCGCGCAGCTATCCTTTCTCTAACATCCCGCTCCTCTTGAAAGGGCAAATTTTAATAAACAAACTATCTATATTAACTAAACTAATCAATCAAATAATTTTTTACGACCATACGAGGGAGATTTGGACATAGAACCGCGTCGTTCCTGAAGCTGTGGATCAAACTTAACTTACTGCTTTGTGCTTCTCTGCAACAACTCAAGTTCCTGGTTCGGTGTAAGAGATATGACGTTTTACCACCACATATCAGTGAAATGCGATTTAAGTTGGAGTTTCATAGCAGGGTGATCCGGAACCATTATGCGAATTGCAACTACCGTTACTGTTACAGATTGCTGAATTTTGAAATTAGCGATCTTCATGCGAACGTAAAGTATCTTAGAAAAAGGATTAAATACTTGGAGGACAATTTATCTGTTTGGTTACCTGATGATGTTTTGAATAGTTTTTATGAACTCAACCTTGACCGAATAAAGAGACATGATCTTGAAACTAAGTTTAGATTAATTAAAAAATTCAATAGTATCTTGGACAGACAGATGAAGACTCTTTCACTGTTACAAAATATTAACAAAAAATGGATTATGAATATTAGTGATTGCCAGATACCGGAAAACATATTGAGTTTATTAAGTTTAGGTGAGGGGTTTGCGTTGCCCTTTAATAACAACAACAAGAGTGATCGCTCGAGTTTTGTCCTTGAGGTGATAAAGAACCTCGAATATAGTTTGTCACACGTTTCGAAGGAATTGTAGGACAGGATTCGCGTTTCGACTTGCAATATTGTCCGTCGTCTTTTAAATTACCGAAAACATATCAGTCACGCAGATCGACTTCTGTTGAATGCAGTTAGATGTTGCCGACGATTTTTGAGAGATAATATCGACATTTTAGTGACAAGCCGACAAAGGACGAGTAACAGATATAATTAACAAGTCAAAGTATTACGACCAAATTAATTGCTCACTTAATGATTCGACTACATACAATGAGCTCACTTCGGACCCAATTAAGATATTGACGAGAAGATTTAACGATTTAGTGAAATCTTGGCGCAATCATGAGCTCATTGACGAAACTATATATAAGAGATTGTATAACACTACCCATAATATACCACGTTGCTACGGGTTACCGAAAGTGCACAAATCGGGATATCCGTTACGTGTCATTGTCTCAACGATAGGTAGCCCGACTTATATGATGGCTAGTTACTTGGGCGGCATTCTGAGCGCGTCTGTTCCAAAACCATCTTCATTCATTTTGGATAGTTGGAACTTCGTAAAGGATATAAGTGGTAGGAAAATAAGATCGGATGAGGCTCTGGTTTCCCTTGCCGTGGTCTCATTGTTCACAAACGTGCCAATCGAGTTAGTTATGAATGCAATAGAAAAAAGATGGAAATATATAGAAAAAGAGTGTAAGTTTAACTTGGAGCAATTTAAATATGCAATAAAATTAATTTTACAGTCTACGAGTTTTAAGTTCGATAGTAGATATTATGAACAGATTTTTGGTACGCCTATGGATTCTCCATTATCGCCGATATTGGCTGACATAGTGATGAAGGACCTAGAGACTCATTGCATCGGGTTACTGGATTTTGAGCTACCGATTTTCCGAAGATATGTTGACAATATTTTCACGATTTTACCTTGTGACCGCATACATGAAGTTGTTAGGATTTTTAATGAGTATCATCCGAGATTACAATTTACCTACGAGTTAGAGACAAATAACTCCTTGAATTTTTTGGCTACTTCCGTTGTTAGAGACAATGACACCTTAATAACTAACTGGTATCGGAAGCCTACCTTCTTGGGACGCTACATAAATTTCTTCTCAAGTCATCCGGTCCAACACAAAATTAGCGTGGTAAAGAGCCTAGTCGATAGAGCACTACTTTTGTCGGACGCTCGATTCCATGGTGCTAACATTGAACTTGTTCGAGATATTTTGATGAATAATGGTTATCCGATTGGGTTTGTAAATAAAAACATAAAAAGAACTTTGGAACTTAAGCACCAGGACTTATCGGTCGTGACTAGAATAAAGGAACCAACTCGTTCAAAACCGATTATAAAAATTCCATTCATTGGTTATGCTAGCGACTTATTAAAAAGAAATTTCACTAAATTCGGGTTTCAACCGGTTTTCTCTGTGCCTAATAAATTGGATCGATTTGTAAAGTTGGGAAAGGATAAGCTTGAGAAAGATTTACAAAATAGTGTTGTTTACAAGATCGACTGCGGTGATTGCGAGGCCTGTTATATAGGCCAGACGAAGCGACATTTAACGACTCGAGTTAAAGAGTGTTCTCACAAAAATGTTCTTGTTAGTTTGGTGGACTGGCGGGTTAAAATTAGGTAACTAAACAGTTGCAAACTAATTGAACTTGACTTTATTGTTGGAGCGTAATACAATAATGCGCGACCCTACTCGTGAGGGGACTGTCGAACTACAGAACTCGATCGCGTGTTAGCGACCGATCCTGACTCGGTATGGTAGTCGAAATCGACTCGATAGCAACTTGAAAAACATGCATCGATACAAGCGAGGAGAAGAACGAAGCGTGCGGGAATGCCGTAAGCGTACGAGAATAATACACCTAATATTTCTCCGAACAAAGAGTACATAGCCAATATAAAGAAACTTTCCGATAATCTCTCTGTTGTGAGTCGACACAGAATAGAAAACGGTCACGAATTCGAATGGTGTGATGCAGCAGTGTTACACCAGGAAAACCACTTCAAAAAACGTGAGATTGCCAAAATGTACTTTATAAAACGAAACAATAAGGCTATCAATTCGCAAAAGGACACTGAAAATTTACCGGCTACATACGATAATATTTTGATACACACGTAAACTTGTTGTTGTGGCGGAGTTCAATAACACAGTCAGAAGCTATTGTGCCTCGAAGATGTGTGGGTTCTTGCACCACATGCGTCTCTGATTCTCATTTTCAATTTTTAATTTGATTATAAGTCATGTTCAGCAAGTGAGTATTAATTGATAACTTATCACGATGTGATAAATTGTAACAATTCTAACATTTATAACTGGTTGCGTTGATTTGTTTTAGAATGTGACTTATTGTAAGAGATTAGCGCTTGAGAAGGGTCGAAAACTACGGCCGAAACGTTGCGTGTATATTAAATTAATTTATATTGCCAGCTGGATCATAAATAAACTCTCAACAATCAAATACTATTTATCATCACTCAAATAAAATATAAGTTGCACGAATTCTTAATACAAATCTTAAACTATTATACTGTCAATAATAAAAAGAATAAAATACTTCTTAATTAATCAAATATGCAATCCTGCTTATTTAACAATATTCTATCTTCTCATTGCTATCTGGGTCTGTATCATTGTCCATGGGCAACGGACATAACTTCTTAACGATACGTCTGAATTCTCCATTCTTCATTCTTACGGAGATAACTCATACCGCTCCATCTGGTCCTGGGAACAGTGCACTGATTCGACCCAGCATCCACTGCAGCGGCGGCATGTTGTCCTCCCGAAGAAGCACCATAGCACCGAGCTTAATGTTCTTTCCCTTGGACGTCCATTTATTTTGTTTCTGCAGCTCCTGCAAATACTCAGCATGCCAACGGCTCCAAAATTGTTGTCTCAATTTTTACAAATACTGCCACCGTGTGAGTCGTCCCTCTGGAACTTTCAAATAATTAGGCGGTGCAGGTTGTAAAAGTGAGTCGCTTATTAAAAAATGCGCGGGAGTTAAGGGGGGAGGGTCAAGTAAATGACCTAAATTTTGCGATTTTTTTTTCGAAAGAATAATAAATCGATTGTTTTGAAAATTAGGGCATGTTTTTATATAGTATTTAAACTGCACACAGGAATTTTTTTTATGTAAAAATAATGAAAATTCATTGAGCAGTAGCTGGTTGAAGTTGCCTCCTCCGCGAACGCGCCGTGAATCGCAGCTCAGTGAATTTTCAAACAATCGAAATGTCCTTGTAGATACATATACTTTAACATCTTCTCCTCAGCATGAACCTATTAAAGAAAAAAAAATTTTTAATTGAGAAAATAATAGCAATTTTAAAAAAACGACTTTTTTCTTTACAAACAATTGCAAAAAACAACTGTTTATTGCAAAAATTTTCACAATCCGTTAGGTTCATGCTGAGGAGAAGATGTTAAAGTATCAAGAGGCACGGTAGTGTCTCACGCCAAGTATACGCGCAGCGAGACCGCACCGTGACACTATTACGCGAAGCGACGCTTTCGCAGACACTCAGATTATTAGATCTCAATAACCGCTGAACGGATCAAGTTCAGAGTAGGCTCAATGGATAGCTTGGGTTCGATTTGCATAAGAAAAGTGTTTTCAGTTTTCTCCTACGTGTCCTACGAGCGGAGATATTGCGATGCAAAAGTCGAATATCATGATTTCACGCTTAAGATACTCCGTTTCCTCCTCCTGCGTAAAGTGAGGGCAAGAGGGGCTCGCGAAAAGGTGAGGAAAAATGTACAGTTCGGTAGTTTCGACGCTAGATGGCTCGAGATGACTCGTAAGTGTAGAGTCGATAATGTTAACTTCATTATCGATCAAACTTCATTTTATCGATCATTATAATATACTGGGTGTCCACTTTTGATTATAATATATAGGGTGTCCGATTTTAATTGATCAACCCGAAAACTTGTAGTTATGATGCTAGAAAAATTTTACGCGATAAATTAAACTTGATTTATTCCGATGATTAATTATAATATACTGGGTGTCCACTTTTGATTATAATATATAGGGTGTCCGATTTTAATTGATCAACCCGAAAAACTTATATCTCTGTTTCGAGAAAAATGTGACACGATAAAGTAAACGTTATTTATTCCGATAAGTAAAATGTGAAAATAAAATCTGCTAAGCTATATTAATTCGCTTTCCACTTTTACCTTCCTTATCACTCAATTATAATATAACATACAGGTCTCATTTTAAAATATAGGGTATCTCACACTATCTTATTATATTATACAGGGTGTCGAATTTTTATTATACTATATAGGGTGTTATATTATACAGGGTGTCCATTTTTGATTATAATATATAGGATGTCCGATTTTAATTGATCAAGCCGAAAAACTTGTAGTTATGATTCTAGAAAAATTTGACGCGATAAATTAAACTTTATTTATTCCGATGATTAATTATAATATACTGGGTGTCCACTTTTTATTATAATATATAGGGTGTTCGATTATAATTAACCAAACCGAAAAACTTGTATCTCTGTTTCAAGAAAAATTGGACACGATAAAGTAAACTTTATTACAAAATGTGTGAAATTACAACAAAATTACCTTTTTAAAAAAGGTACAAAAAAGCGCCAAGTATACACGCCTGAAGTTCTTTTAAAAAAGGACAATACAAAACTAATGATATGAACAAATTGCGTCAACTACAATAGGTACTTATGCAAACCAGAAAATCTATTACTGTATTATTACTCTTTGGCCGATATTCATTGTTGATTCTGATTTAAGGCCATCTTAAGTACAATCATAAGATATTTGAAACCAATCACACAGTCGTATTAGCATCTTAAGACATTACTTCAGATCGTCTAGAAATAAGAATGGACTGTGAATACTGGCCTTTGATATTAAAAATAAAGGACATAATAATATTAAGCAGATATTTTTATACGAATAAATATTTTAATACATATAAATATATTTATTAATACAAATAAGTGTTTTTTCAAAATACTTGGCGCTGCTAAACCGAATAAAAAATTGTCTTAGTATTTAAATAATCTAAATATTACAATAATTTCCTTAGACTCTAAATTACATAACAACTCGCTGAAATACATATATGTACAAATGTAGTTAAACTTATTCTATGCTTAATTCTAATGTCACACACACACACACACACACACATTCACACACACGCGCGCGCGCGCGCACACACGCACGCATTCACAAGAGAGAAAAAAAGAGAATAAGGAAATTAACATATTGATTCGGTTTAGCAGCGCCAAGTATTTTGAAAAAACACTTATTTGTATTAATAAATATATTTATATGTATTAAAATATTTATTCGTATAAAAATATCTGCTTAATATTATTATGTCCTTTATTTTTAATATCAAAGGCCAGTATTCACAATCCGTTCTTATTTCCAGACGATCTGAAGTAATGTCTTAAGATGCTAATACGACTGTGTGATTGGTTTCAAATATCTTATGATTGTACTTAAGATGGTCTTAAATCAGAATCAACAATGAATATCGGCCAAAGAGTAATAATACAGTAATAGATTTTCTGGTTTGCACAAGTACCTATTGTAGTTGGCGCAATTTGTTCATATCATTAGTTTTGTAGAGTCCTTTTTTAGAAGAACTTCAGGCGCGTATACTTGGCGCTGTTACGTCCAGAGCTCCGTGAGCTCGAGAGAAGGGCGTAACACACGCCTCTCAAAATTTGAGACACTCTGTCTCAAACTTGAGTCGAGCTGACTGCGAGTTCCGTCTGTAGGGTCAACGACCAAGGTCGATTTTACCCTTAGATTTGGAACAAGTCTGCTCGTTGGTCCCTTTTTAGGTAAGAGAATTTAATCTCTTTTACCTGGGATAGGACCTGTACGACCTGTTGTAGGAAGGGGAGTGATTGAGGTTTACTCAAATAATTAGATTTTCCTTTTTCCTTAGAGAATTAACATATTATATTTGAAACGCAATAAAATACATAAGAAAAAAAATGATTATCCTTTTTTTCTTAAGGAATTAATAATTATGTTCGCAAATAAAATACATAAGAAAAGAATGAAATACGCAGAATAAATACATCGATAAAATTTTTACATTGATGAAAAACTATTTATAATTCTGACAATTATTTAAATTATGTATTATCTAAAAAGAATTCTTGAATGAGGGACGCAGGGATTAGGACAGGATAACGGCGGTTTCTGGTGATGAGTGGAACAACGGTGTCAGAGCCGGAATTGACAAGGGCGGCCCTTAAACTAGGAACATCAATGGATCCAGGTCCGAGGATAAGGGCATTGGGTGGAAGGGGTATCGAATAGGTGGGAAAAAGACTAAGGATGTGTTCTCGAAGGACTTCGAGACCACGCTCGTAAAAGATGGATTATCAGATATCTCCAAGGATGAAGATGAACAAGAAGAGGGTAGTGATAATTTCGAAAATGTACTGCTAGTAGAGGGAAAATCTAAACTAGGGGACCGCGAACGACTTCTTTTCCGCAGTGGCTCGCCCGTAGTCAGACGGTTTTCCTCTGAGTGTGGTTCCCGTGTATTATTTTGTTGAGAGGAACCCAAATCGTCGGATCCACGTTTAGTGGGACGCACTTTAAAAGAAAGGAACAATCGCGTAAGTTCCAGTGAATTTCTATCGGTCAGAAGTCTCTCAAGGAGAAACAAATTCTCGTGGGTGAAAATATCTTATAATTATTTCAAATTCCCTCACCAACAAGTGCATTAAATATTAATATTTAATTAATAAATTTCGATGTAATATTATGATGAAAGCAACAGTAACATTAGTAGAAACGTTACAATTTGATTGATGAATTAATTTCTCAATTAACGGTAAAATAATTACAAGTTTTTGTATAACGTAAAAAATTTCGCTTACTTTTAATACTGCAAATTAGTGCTGAGTTGCTACTGCTTCAGACCCAAAGGGAGGCGAGGGTGATGATTTGGCAGACGTTCGCGTTTCTAGTTGACTTATATTTAGCGAAACTCCCGCACAGGCTTATTGTTACTAGGTGGGTCCAAGAGTGAGTCTCTGGGCAAATCGTCGCCTTTTTATATGCGTTCTAAGGACCATGGGGAGTGCTATTTGTTTCCGGGAATTCACAAAAAATTGTTTGCGCGAACCATTGGTTATCGCTTATAATAATTTACTTGGTATCAGCGGATAGGTCTAATACTTGCTTTCGTATCTCTCGGCGGTATTCGTTGATAATTGTTTTCGCACGTCATTTGCGATAGTTAATTTACTTGATATCAGTGAATGGGTCTAATACTTGTTTTCGTAAGTCAAAGAAATCTCTTAGCGGTATTCTTTGATAATTGTTTTCGCGTGTCATTTGCAATAATTAACCTTTTTAACCCCTAGATGAATAGTTTTTGAACGTCGCGGTAACGAGACGATTGCTTCATTAGCCCAGTTTTAATAATGATTTAAAGACTTGTTTTGCCGGACATGTGCCAAATTTCACGGTTTTGATGAGAGCAATCGCTCAGGAATCAGTTAATTATTTCTTTTCCGGGAACCACGATATCTCTCATCGTCACCCCGAGACCTCCGCTCACGCGAAATCTTTTTCGCGCGTGGCAACGACGTTCGCTGATTTAATCGTACATAGAATATTATATAAAATCTTTTAAAGAATATTTCGTTTTGGAAGCGAGGAACCATGGAGCCTACTGGACGTAACAGCGCTTTTTTGTACCTTTTTTTAAAAAGGTTAATTATATACACGAGTGACTTGCCCTTTAATTTGAGCTCGTCTTTGCTTCAACATCCGCATATCTGTCATCTTTATAATAATATAATTTTAACGACTCGCTCACCTGCTGAAGCCGTCAAGTTGAAGAAGCCCCACGTTGGGCGCCAATATGTTGTCGTCAATGAAATCATGTATCACAAACCAAAATGACTTCCTTTTCAATGCTTTATTCCCAGCAATCGTACATAAGGCACTCGCCCTTCACCATTACATAACTCGAGAGCGCTCTGCGCAAACTCCGCCGCGATCTCGCCCAAGCGTTAACGCGCGCAACTATCCTTTCCCTAACAATCACTTTGATGTCATATTAGAAAATTAATGAAATCGGAGGTGGCAATAGTTTCGAGATATTTACCAAAGTTTCGGCATATTTATTATTTGTTTACTGCATTCTCTCTATATATCGCATAAATTTTGTTTCGAGTTTAAATTGCATTCCTGCCCTTTTTAAAGTAAAAAAGCATGAGATGCAAAAAGTACACGTTATTATTCTCCATGTTTGAATTGATGTTAAATACACAATACGCAACCAATTTTACTGTTTTCTACTGTTTTTTACTCTTTTCTTTAAATGTGCGTCGATTTGTCTCCTGTCAGACTTTCTACTCATTTGACGATATTTGAGTAAGGTAGGCGCACATTTATTTCTACTCATAGTCATTTCTTTTCAAAAACATAACGGACTTTCTGTTTAACCCAATAGATATTTATCATCTTTTTCTAATTATATTTTTTTATGTATGCAGGTATGATGTGTGAGCCTGTGGGTGCAGTGGTCATTGGTGCTCTCTCCGGTGTGATTAGCGTTCTCGGATACAACTATATCACGGTAATAACGATAGTTACAATTATCTGACGAAGCCAATGTAACTATGAATAAAACTATGTTCTTCTTTGCTTCTCAAATAATTTAGTTTATTCCAAATGGAAATTTCTCGAAGTTAGAAATTTTAAGGATGTTTGAGACCGATCCCTAGACGATTGAGATAGGCCTCGAGAAACCGCTAAGGAGATAATTTTCATTCGAAGTTTTATGATTTTTGGCAAGCCACGGGGAGCATTACTAGATTCGCGATTTAGATTCCGGGCTGGTGTTTGTCGTACACGTCTATCGATAGAAAAAACTCGCGACAGACACGCTCGAGACAAACAAGCCTGTATAGTGGCTAACAGCTGAGCTGTAGAATAAACTGATCGGCTTTGTCTGGCTTATTTGTGACAAGCCAAAAATTCAAGAACTGCTAGAGTATAAAACCCCGGGATTCGGTAACAACAACTTTATTCTTTAATCTATCTCAGCTACCGTCGCTTGCGCTAATCTTTCGCGAAGACCGTTGCTTGCGGAAACTGCCGGACGTGAGCTCTGTGAAGTTAGCACCCCCAATTGCGCATTTTTATAAAATTTTGATAACGTTTGTTTGTCCACGATTTGTCCACATTTGTCCAACAAAAAATTTCGTTTGTCCACCTTCCAAAACACAGTTATAACAAAAAAATTTTTTGCAAACAAACTTTTATCACTAGCACCCCAATAGCGAAATTTTATAAAATGTTGATCGCATTCGTTTGTCCACGATTTGTTCACATTTGTCCAACAAAAAATTGCGTTTGTTCACCTCCCAAAACAGTTATGACAAAAACATTTTTTGAAAAAATTTTATCACTAGCACTCCCCATGTAAAGATTTCTTTACGTTCAAAGCACCAAACGATTGTCCATGATTAGTCTATGTTTGTCCGCTAACAATTTGCGTTTGTCCACCTTCCAAAAAAAGTTATAACAAAAAAAGTTGGAAAAAATTATATTAGCAGCACTCGCATAAAAAGACTTCTTTGTTTTCCAAGCATTTCTAACAGCATTTTCTGCAAGTTGAGCACTGCAATCGTTTGTCCACACGTTGTTTTCGTTTGTCCATGGATAACTTTCGTATGTTCACCCACGGAAATATAGTTATAAACAATTAAAACGAAGTAATTAACAATAACCGCTCTGTGCACATCTAACAGCATTTTCTGCAAGTTGAGCACTGCAATCGTTTGTCCGCACGTAGACAAACGAAAACAAGGTGTGGACAAACGATTGCAGTGCTCAACTTGCAGAAAATGCTGTTAGATGCCCACAGAGCGGATATTGTTAATTACTTCGGTTTACTTGTTTATAACTATATTTCCGTGGGTGGACAAACGAAAGTTATCCATGGGCAAACGAATACAACGTGTGGATAAACGGTTACTGTGCTCAACTTGCAGAAAATGCTGTTAGATATGCACAGAGCGGTTATTGTTAATTACTTCGTTTTAATTGTTTATAACTATATTTCCGTGGGTGAACATACGAAAGTTATCCATGGACAAACGAAAACAACGTGTGGACAAACGATTGCTGTGCTCAACTTGCAGAAAATGCTGTTAGAAATTCTTGGAAAACAAAGAAATCTTTTTATGGGAGTGTTGCTAATATAATTTTTTCAAACTTTTTTTGTTGTAACTTTTTTTTGGAAGGTGAACAAACGCAACTTGTTAGTGGACAAACATAGACTAATCATGGAAAATCGTTTGGTGCTTTGAACGTAAAGAAATCTTTACATGGGGAGTGCTAGTGATAAAATTTTTTCAAAAAATGTTTTTGTCATAACTGTTTTGGGAGGTGAACAAACGCAATTTTTTGTTGGACAAATGTGAACAAATCGTGGACAAACGAATGCGATCAACATTTTATAAAATTTCGCTATTGGGGTGCTAGTGATAAAAGTTTGTTTGCAAAAAATTTTTTTGTTATAACTGTGTTTTGGAAGGTGGACAAACGAAATTTTTTGTTGGACAAATGTGGACAAATCGTGGACAAACAAACGTTATCAAAATTTTATAAAAATGCGCAATTGGGGGTGCTAACTTCACAGAGCTCCGGACGTGGCTTTCAAAAACTGATCTCTTGCGCCTTGTCATCAGTGCGCGATCGCGTTGTTGTCGCGGAATCAAAACTGTTGTACATAGTGTAAATAAGTTTTATATGTTAGTGCTCTATTAAAATTGTGTCGTCCTAAGAAAGTGAACATTTTTTTGCCTACTGTGCTGTCTATCATTCGTGTCATCCGTCCTTTTCACTCGCTCACGTTAGAACCTTTCTAAACAAAGGGATTAAAAAACATTAATTAAAAATAAGATTCCCATAATTTATATACAGGGTGTATCAGGCCACCCGTGACACCCGATTTTTTCGTAAACGCGACATTTCAGAGAAAAATGTTTCAGACAAAAGTTGCAGGGTTGGAAAGGGGCCATTCACTGGTGGTAACAGATTGGCCATTCGCGGTCATTTTCAAGGTCATTTGAAGGTCAATCCAATTTTTTAAACACAAACCGATATTTTTTATTGCAGATTCTGATTACATGCAAAACAATAAGAAACTTTTGTTTGAAACATTTTTTCTGAAAATGCCTCTTTTGATCTTGAAATCATCTGGGAAGAATATGATGCACTAATGAACTTTAACTACTCTTACAAGGAGTTGCTAACAAGTGCGAAATCAACTTTCGAATGAGTCATAGTGCATTCGAAAGGGGACGAAAAAATATTTGTGTCGTGTCCGAGGATTTGGGTGTATGGGCCTTAGGTTCGGAGAAAATCGCATCGAAATGTGAATATTTTCCAGCTGTACGGCAAGTACCTTGAATAGCTAAAGTTCGGCATGAAGCGCGATAGTGTAGTGGTTAAGCGCGTGCCTAGCGTTTTGCCGGCCGCGCAAGCTGGGTTCGAGACTGCGTTATGACAATATTTTTCTTCAGTTTTTTTCCTCTCTCTGTTTAATGAAATGGTTTTATTCTGTATATAATAATTTATTCTTCGATTTTATTTTATTTTGCAGTTATTTGCGTGGAATAAAAAATAACTATAGTTTTCGATATTGATTATTTATTCATGCATATTTTAATGTGTCCATTGTTTCATTTATTATAAAATTCTGACATCCCTGTGCAATGTTGCGGATGATAATCTATATAGAAGCATTGAAAACATAAATGATTCGCACACCATGAACATTTTATAAATGAAAGCCGCATGTTGCATTTACATTTATTGTTATGTACATTGGGTGGGCAACATAACTGATTAACGTTATAAAATATGTCGCGTTCATTTGCTAATTTTGATGCATACCAAGCGAATTCGATCATTTTTTCAAATTGCGGAGCACATAAATAATGAGTCAGTAATTGAATCCGTATAGCGTCATATCGCGTATTCAATTCTCTTCTTTCTTCGCTAACCATAATATCCGGACAGTTTTGAATGCGTTTGATAATAATTTTTACTTGTCGATAAAAATAGACGTCGCAGGGTTAACAAATCGGAGTGCATTTCGGCGGTATTATTTGTAAATTACATGTTGGTTTGTTTTCGTCATTCACAAAAATGTCATTATACATGTGAATATTTTTCTGACCTCCCCAAGAGTCTACAATCATCAAGAAGGCGTTGCTTCCAACGCGCAGCGTACGGTTTTACAACTGTTTGTAAATAGCGTTCATATAAATCGGAGGTCAGTTTACCTGACTTTGAGCAAACGAAAGTTCCTCAAAAAATGATCGAATGCGCTTGGTATGCGATAAAGTTAGCAAATATAAATTATCACACGCAACATTGTACAACGATGTCAGATTTTTTTATATAATAACTAACAAAATAAGTATAATAACATATACAAAAACTATAGTTATTTTTGATTCCACACAAATAACTGCAAAATAAAATAAAATCGAAGAATAAATCATTATATACAGAATAAAACCATTTCATTAAACAGAGAAAGAAAAAAAAACTGAAAAAAATTGTCACAACGCGGTCTCGAACCCAGCTTGCGCGGCCGGCAAAACGCTAGGCACGCGCTTAACCACTACACTATCGCGCTTCATGCCGAACTTTAGCTATTCAAGGTACTTGCCGTACAGCTGGAAAATATTCACATTTCGATGCGATTTTCTCCGAACCTAAGGCCCATACACCCAAATCCTCGGACACGATACAAATATTTTTTCGTCTCCTTTCGAATGTACTATGACTCATTCGAAAGTTGATTTCGCACTTGTTAGCAACTCCTTGTTAGCGTAACCCAGGACCAACGACGAGGACATGGCAGTTATCTGGTCCTGTGTGTGTGTGTGTGTGTGTGCTCGCGCGCGCCTGCACGTGTGTATGGAGGCGCGGATTCCACGGCTCGTGAGTTCCGCGGTATTTAGGGACTCCAAATCGCCCTCCGAATGTGTAATGTGTGTAATGTGCGGTGTAATATGTATGGTGTGCATGTTGTGTATTGGGAGTGTATCACATCATCCATGCCAGCCCTTCATCTCGAGAAAGTGCAATATCGCAGAGAAAATAATAGTGTTTACAAATTCTCAAAATGCCTGCCACCTTGATTCACACATCGCCGCAATCGTCTTCTGACGTTGTCAGTAGCTCGCAGAACTTCCTCGTGACCCAGCAACTGGCAGGCGTTCCGAATTCGCTCCTTCATGTTGTCTCTTGTTGTTGGACGATGTTGATAAACGATGTCTTTTATCCGGCCCCAAAAAAAGAAATCCATGGGAGTCAGGTCTGAGGATCGAGGTGGCCACGCCACAGGACCTCCTTTGCCGATCCATCGCCCAGGGTACAGGTCATTGATTACGTGCCGTGCGACCAGCGAGAAATGGCTCGGGCAACCGTCATGCTGCATCCACATCACTGCTCGTGTCTTCAGTGGGACGTCTTCCAGAAGCTGGTAGAGGATGTTGTCGAGGAAGTCAGCGTACACATGACCGTTCAGAGTGTCATCGAAGAAGTAGGACCCGATGATTTGATGTCCGATGAGGCCACACCATGTATTGAGGCTCCACACATGCTGGTTGTTTACTTCTTGCAGCCAATGAGGGTTTTCTTTTGACCAGTAATGGGCATTGTGGATGTTGACCTCCCCGTTGCTCTTGAATGTAGCTTCATCGGACCAGAGAATAGATCGATGGAAGCTCTGGCTTTTTGTTAATAACCATTGGCAGAAGTCTACGCGTTTCTGAAAATCTTCTCCAAGCTCCTGGTGCAGGTTGATGTGGTACGGATGTTAACTACTGGTGTTCAAAATCCTCCATACCGTCATATGACTCACACCGCAATCAGCCGAGATCCTTCTGGTCGAATCGTGAGGATTCACAACAACGGCAGCCAAAATATCAGGCGCTATTTCGTCTCTCACCGGTCGCCTAATCTGCTGATTTCGATTATGTTGAGGCTGCAGCTGACCAGTCGTTTGAACCCGACGTGCCAAACGCCTGAAAACTTCTCAAGACTGAGGGACACGTTGAGGGTACCTCTTTGCATACAGACGCTCGGCTACCCTGTTATTTCGACGACATTCGCCCAACACTATAAGCATGTCGAAACCTTCCTCATTTGAAAACATGTTTTGCTTGCCGAAGGTTAGTGTTGAATGACGTTTTAACAATCTCTCATAACAATGACAACGTTGCTAATAATCACATTAGTCGATTGGCCTATTTGAGCATGCTTCCGACTAATAAGGAGATGCCACAACCGTCCACAAAGGTATAATAAACACTAACGAAGTTTGCGTGGGATTGTCTTTGTGAATCAGGTTGTGGCATCTCCTTGTTAGTCGGAAGCATTGCTCAAATAGGCCAATCGACTAATGTGATTATTAGCAACGTTGTCATTGTTATGAGAGATTGTTAAAACGTCATTCAACACTAACCTTCGGCAAGCAAAACATGTTTTCAAATGAGGAAGGTTTCGACATGCTTATAGTGTTGGGCGAATGTCGTCGAAATAACAGGGTAGCCGAGCGTCTGTATGCAAAGAGGTACCCTCAACGTGTCCCTCAGTCTTGAGAAGTTTTCAGGCGTTTGGCACGTCGGGTTCAAACGACTGGTCAGCTGCAGCCTCAACATAATCGAAATCAGCAGATTAGGCGACCGGTGAGAGACGAAATAGCGCCTGATATTTTGGCTGCCGTTGTTGTGAATCCTCACGATTCGACCAGAAGGATCTCGGCTGATTGCGGTGTGAGTCATATGACGGTATGGAGGATTTTGAACACCAGTAGTTAACATCCGTACCACATCAACCTGCACCAGGAGCTTGGAGAAGATTTTCAGAAACGCGTAGACTTCTGCCAATGGTTATTAACAAAAAGCCAGAGCTTCCATCGATCTATTCTCTGGTCCGATGAAGCTACATTCAAGAGCAACGGGGAGGTCAACATCCACAATGCCCATTACTGGTCAAAAGAAAACCCTCATTGGCTGCAAGAAGTAAACAACCAGCATGTGTGGAGCCTCAATACATGGTGTGGCCTCATCGGACATCAAATCATCGGGTCCTACTTCTTCGATGACACTCTGAACGGTCATGTGTACGCTGACTTCCTCGACAACATCCTCTACCAGCTTCTGGAAGACGTCCCACTGAAGACACGAGCAGTGATGTGGATGCAGCATGACGGTTGCCCGAGCCATTTCTCGCTGGTCGCACGGCACGTAATCAATGACCTGTACCCTGGGCGATGGATCGGCAAAGGAGGTCCTGTGGCGTGGCCACCTCGATCCTCAGACCTGACTCCCATGGATTTCTTTTTTTGGGGCCGGATAAAAGACATCGTTTATCAACATCGTCCAACAACAAGAGACAACATGAAGGAGCGAATTCGGAACGCCTGCCAGTTGCTGGGTCACGAGGAAGTTCTGCGAGCTACTGACAACGTCAGAAGACGATTGCGGCGATGTGTGAATCAAGGTGGCAGGCATTTTGAGAATTTGTAAACACTATTATTTTCTCTGCGATATTGCACTTTCTCGAGATGAAGGGCTGGCATGGATGATGTGATACACTCCCAATACACAACATGCACACCATACATATTACACCGCACATTACACACATTACACATTCGGAGGGCGATTTGGAGTCCCTAAATACCGCGGAACTCACGAGCCGTGGCACAGTGTATCAAAACACCGATCTGGAGGGAAGTAATTCAATTTTTCCAAGGTAATTTCGAATACTAATTACCATTGAATACTTATTGTGGATAGTCAGCGCTTGTATCGACACAATTTTTACACCCTAATAAAGTCCAATGGCTGCTAGGGGTACTAGTAAAGCAGCGCGCGGCGTCTCCACGCATTGACGTTTGTCAAACATTCCCTTGATTGACGATTCAATAACTTCCTGATAGAAAAAGATATTCCCGATCTGCGAAATGGAAAGTTGCCTAAAAGTATGTTCTAAACCTACAAGTTATAGATAATAAGAGAGCTCTTTTTGTTTTTCCGTATTTAATGCATACATAGGTAGACAATTTTTTCCATTATTTTTCACATTCAGCAAAGATTATAAAAAAATCCCCACAATACCCCACTGTCATATTTGGCTATTATAATATCTAAACCTTCAACAATCTTATATGCAAAGCTCAGCTGCTAGTATTCGCTAATATCAAAGTTATATTATATTTTCAGAGTCGACGACATCAATTTCGCGGAGACGTATGTTCGATATATGGGTAAATAGCAAACATGCATCTCGCAGTGAAGACTTGATAGCTTTTGTTGTCTCATATTTTAATTTGCAAGATCACAGCGAATAACATTAAATGATTCATACATTATCGCCAAAGTTCCAAAATATTTAAATAATTATGATTTATATATGTTTGTATAGTTTATGGTTAGTTTGATTATTTATGTTAAATTAAAATGTTACATTATTTAAACAGTTTAATTATTATTATATAACCGTTAAATATTAATTAAAAGTTTCCATTAACACAATAAGAATTATTTCCCTTCAGATTGGCTATTTGTCACACTGTGCGTGGGGTCTGCGTCTCCATACACACGTGCAGGCGCGCACGCGCGCGAGCACATACACACACACGGGACCAGATAACTGCCATGTCCTCGTCGTTGGTCCTGGGTTACGCTAAGAGCAGTTAAAGTTCATTATTGCATCATATTCTTCCTAGATGATTTCAAGATCAAAAGAGACATCTTCAGAAACAATGTTTTAGACAAAAGTTTCTTATTGTTTTGCATGTAATCAGAATCTGCAATAAAAAATATCGGTTTGTGTTTAAAAAATTGGAGTTGACCTTCAAATGACCTTGAAAATGACCGCAAATGACCAATCTGTTACCATCAGTGAATGGCCCCTTTCCAACCCTGCAAGTTTTGTCTGAAACATTTTTCTCTGAAATGTTGCGTTTACGAAAAAATCGGGTGTCACGGGTGGTCTGATACACCCTGTATATTAAAATAAAAAAAGTGTTATACACATACAGTTTGACTATAAAGTTTCGGGTGACCTTTATTTGGACACAGTACAATTGGACACGTTGCAAATAGCCACGGTGCAGATGGACACGAAACTTTGTACGCGATTTTTTGGAAATTGGAAACAGTGCAAATGAACGCTGTTCATTTGAAAAAGGTGCGCACTGCAAAGTTGGATACCGTTCAGTTGGATGCAAAAATCACTAAGTTGCACACCATAAACTAAACTAACCTAGCCTAACCTGCAACTTAATGGTATCAAACTTTTTTGTGTCCAAATAAGCGATGTCCATTTACACTTTGTCCAATTGCAACGTGTCCAATTGTACTGTGTCCAAATTCACCGCTCCCTAAACTTTCGACAATTTTGTTTTTTAACACGAAAAAATTTTATAACTTCAAGATTTAACTTGTTGGTTCTACTTAATGAAAAAGTAATTAATAGATAGAAAAGTTCTCTTGAAAAACTTCTTTCTTTGTTTAATAAAATAATGTGAAATCTAGAAAACAGAAATTTATAGCTTTATTCTATTATAGCTTTTATTATAGCTCTCTTCTATTTCATCTTCATAAAAAACATTTTCGATGGAATTAGCATCAAGAGATTGTGGTCTACTCAAGGGAAAGTTGCGGTTGACTCTTCACCGATTTTGATCAACTTTCACATGATGAATCTATATCGAAAATAAATAGTATCGTGTTCAAGCGTTTTATCGAATGCGCCTTGTAAGCAAAGTTTGTTACACTTGAAATTAGGAGCTGTCGTTACTGTGGATTATAAGGCATAAAGAGAGATACCATATCGACTGTGCCACAATGACACAGTCGGTGAGCGCTATGGTTAGTAGTAGCGAGTACCCAGAATCAAAACCTGTCGTTGTCAATTGTTTTAGTAATTTTTATTTTTTTGCATTATTTTATATGTAATATGTATTATTTACTACGTACAAATAAATATTTTTAGGTATATATTTAGGTATGAATTTATATATATATGTTAGGCTCAAAGACCGAACACGCTCGCTGAGCGAAAAAACCAACCACAATGCGTTCTTACTTCTCAGATTCAACCACAACGCGAAATTCATGTCGTGGCACTGTCAAAAACGCTCATAACGCGTTATGGCATATTCAAAAAGGCTACAAAGTGAAATTCATGTTGAGGTTCTTTTGATAATCGACCAAAACGTGTTGTGCTAACGTGAAAATGCCACAACGCATTGTGGACGCTTATTGGACGCAGCCATGACACACGGTATAAAACCACAAATGCAGCCCAACGGATACAACATGCAGAGAACAATGGCCGTATTCAGCAGACTCAACCGCTTAGTAGCAATCGAACATAATTGGTTCTAACTTTTAGAACCAACAAATCAACATTGAGTATCAGCGGAAAATCTAGTAACGTTGCTCAACTGTTGAGTCTGCTGAATGCAGCCAATGTTTCACCGTCTGTACCATAGAAATATAAGATAGGCCGGTATTCATAGTTGAATCTTATATTTAAGACCGTCTTAAGTGTATCTTCAGATATTCCATAGCCAATAAAATGATCCATACAGCATCTTCAGATAAACTTAAGACGGTCTTAAATATAAGATTCGACTATGAATACCGGCCATAGACTCAGCATGCATGTTCATGGCAGAACGGAGAGAGAGGCAAAACATCAGTGAATTTCTGTCTTTGTCTGCGCAGATAGAGTGCGCAGTCGTTTATTGACAACTATTAGCGTAGACGCAAGAAGATTTTCGCTTGTAAGAAAATATATGCATAAGCGTAGTTATCTGTGGACAACCAAGCGCATTGAATTTAATTTCATGTTGAATTTAATAAATATGATATTGACTTTACAGTGAGATTTCAGAAATATATAAATTCGCATTTATGAGAAGATGCCAAAACAAGAGATAGACAAAACATACTGAACATAGCATGCAAAATTTAATTTAATATATAATTGGTGACGCTATTTTTATTATCAACATAATATTTGAAAAATATGTTTCTTAAAACTATACGAATCTTTTATTTTTGAAAGAAAAACAATATAATTGAGCAATCAAATGGGATTTCAAATAAATGTAAATAAAACAAATTCTTGTGTATGCATATTGCAGAAATATATTTTCAATAAAGTATTTTTCATAACACAAAAAAAATATCTTTTAATGATAAAAGATTCTGACATCAATTATAACATTGTATTAGGGTCGAGGCGTGTAATGAAGGGCCGGCACACTCGTATGAACTTGTTTATTAGTAAACGCGTACAAAAGATCGCGATCGTGAGCCACGTACGTGCTGCTTGAGCGGGAACAATAACCGGAAGGTAAAACAAAAACGGAACAGGAAAAAGCGCAGATCGGCGGAAGGATTAGCAGCGCCACGATCGGGGACAAACGATTACGTAGAGAGGCGCACTTGTACCAATGTACGTAAAGACATCCAGGAGATACCGAACACATTGTTATAACAATATTAATTAAAATATAATACTTTAGAACAATATTGAATACAATATTATAATATAACAGAATATAATATTATAGATTATATAATTTTATAGAATATGTAATATTCAATACTTGATGACGGATAAATAACACAGCACGGACACCCAGCTTGGCTCTGAGCTACTTATTTTGACATTATGTAATATTCTGAGACAGACTTTCTTTTTTATCGAATTAGAAGTCTACACCTGACGCGGCAGGGTCCATTGCTGCCAGGGCTCAGAAAATAAAAGAGATTAATTTTGGGCGCCAACTAATTTACAAAAATTAGTAAAGGAACTAAATGCGTTCATTCCATTGTATAAGGCAAATTTATTATAACTATTAAAATCAACGGTGAACTATAGCAACGCAATTAAAATCAACATATCTGTGAAGGCGTGGATAACAATAAAATTATTAATAGTTCTTTCACTCAGGGGTGGTAGCGATGGAGAGACCCACAATATGAATTATTATAATAACAATAATAACGAGTAAGTGCAGATTTTATGATGTTGACTTAACTACAGATTGTCTGAGACGGGATAATATAAGTTCCTTACTTACAATCATATCCGTGTTCAATTCCTCGGCAAACCAAATAAGCCAAATGCCAAATAACCTAATGCCACTGACGAACAATTATAAAATGGCGATCCGACTATCCGAGTGCTCGACCCCCGGGAATTAGAGTCTGTTCTTGGATCTAACGCCGTTTACAACTATAATATCGTGTTTGCTCTCTGAATCTTTCCCTTGGAGTGAGCAATTTCGCTTTCTCCCGCGCGAGCAGAGACAACGCTGAATTCGGGACTTTGACGCATGCGCTTCCGTTCGATTATCGACCATACCCTCAATCGAATCCTCATCTCGATCGAATCGTCAAATCCTCCTCTCCGATGGTACATCAGTTAATGCTCTCGGACTCGGTCCACAAGCAGCATTCGAATGGCCTGCATGACCGGTCCTGCTGCTCCTTCTGTGGCCTCCACAGTTTCGCCGGGATTCCTCCACCGCACCGATCGCCCCTCTCACTCCGATGGTGGGTGATAAAACAGTTCTTATGAGATTAGATATATAATCGGCTGGACTATGAGTTCATATTTCATTTCATTTACAACACGAGGTTGCACAGATTCTCCGTTTATAATTTTACATTGCCTTATACTATAGTGATTCTAATAATTATGGCAAGAACTCCCGGTGAGTTGTATCACGTCGATGTTGAGGTGGAAAGGCGTACTGTCACAATTCATTTTATAAAATAACTTAAATAGAATATGACATAAATCAATACAGATACACATAAAATGATATAATATAATGTAAGAAGTGTAATGTAAGAAATAATTATTGAAGTGTAAGAAATAGTTATTGATTTTTAAATAATATGAGTTTAGTGTATGTTGATCTTATCCTATTAATTGTATGTTTTTTTGATGTTCCTTCTTGGTAAAGACGCAGATTGAAATATTTTTTAAGAATTATTCTTAATAATTGACTTCTCTGTGATCGCAATAGACTCGGATCAAATAAATGAGTATTATTATTGAAAATATTTAAAAGAATTTCAGACATTGCTTTTGTAAGTAATTTAAGGACAACATTCTTTACATTGAACAAGTTACGATATGTTCAAAATACTTTTTCAACAATAAGGCAAGTTGTGACAACATATTTTGATGCTGAAGTTAAACCACCGTAACATTTCCTTTTTTGTAAATAAGATAAACTTTTATTTGAAGTTAAAGCGGATAAACATATTTCACAGTTCATAAATTTAGTTACTTTTTTCACAATAAATCCAGCTATATATCCAACCACATCTTCGATATAGTTACTGCATAGCTAAATGTTATGAAAAAGATAATCATGGTCGTTTTTATCTTCAATAATATCTTGCGTTTCAGTAGAATCATACATTACATTATCTATACCTTCAGTATTGGTTGCAGCACATATGTTTAAGATATCTATTTCATCTATTTTTGTATTATTAGCACATTTGGAAAGATCAACATCTTCATGAACCAGTAAACGTTTATAAACAGCAATAAATTGCTGAGCTGTTGGATTGTCGTTAAATCCTCCACGGTTACGCATAGCACTAAAGAAAGTTTCTAAATGGTCTTGAGATAACTTGTACATTGTACGTTAGTAAATATTTATAGTTACTATCAAGAAACAGACTTTTAGCAATCTGCAAAATGTTTTTCATACACACAATGAAGCCAAAAAAACCAACTTGCGATTAAATTGAAGAATACGACAGTCAGCATTTTTTAAGCCTTACAAGTAATCGCAATAACTATCTATTCGTTTGCAGATCTCATCATAATTTTGTCTCGTTATACATTGTGAGGATTGATTTTTGCACAAACGGTTTCTACTATTTAGTAAATCAAATATATTGTTTATTTGAAAACAAAATTTTGCTGTAGCACTAGCATTGGCAAATTTACATAACTGTAAATCTTGTTCACAAAATATTAATGCATTTTCCACGCTTGCGCTTAACACTTGAGCTGCTATTGAAACTTTCATTTTTTCACCAATTTAAATGTCGACGACGAACTTTTGTCGCTGCGTGAAGTCCTTCAGTTGCTTGTAAGTGAATTAATGATTCAATATAGTCCCAATGTATAATTCCTCCGTCTTTATCCCACAATACTTTCGTACTTGCAAATGCATTTTGAACGAGTTTTAGCATGTGGCAAGCATCAAGAAGAATGAAAACTTTATCTTTAGTTATTGGATGGATAATATATGGTTTTAAATTTTGTACTGCCAAATTAGCACCCATGTTGTTCAGCATACTGATGTTTGAAGCAGCCCCATCCATCGTAATAGATATGATATGTATATTGGCTTCATGTAATACTACAAGACTTTGTTTTAATAAGTTTGTTCTTTCTTCTTCTGTTAACGTATGAATAAGGTAATATGCATTGGTATTTTGTAATGAGCATTTAAACATGTAACTAAGAAAGTTAGTGCGTATTGGGCTTCTGGCAACTCATCTGTAATCGGACACCCTATATATATTATAATCAAAAGTCGACACCCTATATAATATAAAATAAGATAGAGTGAGATACCCTATATATTGTTATGTCCGGGTTGGCCACCCGGCATAACGAAGAGCCGGTCAGTTGCCGATCAGCTGAGCGTCATTGGATCGGCCGTCGGAAGAAGACGCGCGTTGCCAAGGAAAACAACAAGAAAGAGACAGAATCGAAAGTGACTTTGACATCGACGAACGCATGCTATATCCCGCTGCTCTAATTATAATAAATCGTTTCCTTTGTAAAAGAGTGTTATTCTTTGTGCGCGAGTGTCTCCGCGAGTGTGTGAGCGAGTGCGGTTCGCGAGCATGTGCGTCGAGCGGAATCCGCCGCCCGGATCACAACTTGTTGGTCAACCTACGACGACGTCAACTCGTAGATAGTAAAACTAAAATGAGTTCCGTTGGACAGCTCGTTCACGCCCCATCACACGCCATTCCCACGATTAATCGTACTGCCGGATACGCAGATTTACTCAGCGAATTCATTGTGATAACTAACCGAGACAAGCCTAAGCATCACGTATATTACTACATCGAGACACGAGGCCCACCGATCGCGGAGCCTGCCAGGCGCCGGAGAAATATAGAGCTGCACGCGAGCAGTTGACGTAGATGATGGCTGAGGGTATCTGCCGCCCGTCGAGCAGCCCCTGGGCCAGTCCGCTAACCTTGTTCCAAAACGAACAAGTGAATGGCGCTCTTGCGGTAACTATCGTTGATTAAATGCGGTCACCGTACCAAACCACTATCCGATACCGCATCTGCAAGACTTCACGTATCATCTCCAAGGCTGCCATGTGTTCACAACGCTTGATCTGGACAGAGCATATCATCAAGTCCCAGTCACTCCAGAGGATCGTTCGAAGACAGCAGTGATTACACCTTTCGGTCTGTTCGAGTTCGACATAATGCCTTTCGGCCTCTGCAATGCTGCGCAGACATTCCAACGTGTAATGGACGAAGCACTCCGAGGATTAGACTTCGCACGCTGTTACATCGACAATATAATTGCTTCGCTCAACGAAGAACAGCATCGTCAACACCTGCGATTAGTATTCGAAAGACTCAGAGACGACGGCCTGTCTATAAATGTATCCAAGTGTTGTTTCGGAGCCGACAAAGTGCAATATTTGGGATATTTAGTTAGTGCTGACGGCATCGAGCCACTGCTAGCTAGAATCCAAGCGATACGTGACTATCCAAAACCTAATAATCTTACTGAACTACGACGATTTTTAGGATTAGTGAATTTTTACAGACGTTTCGTTAAAGACGCTGCCGCCGTGCAAGCCCCGCTGCACGCCTTGCTCAAAGACGCAAGAAAACGACACAGCGTCCGGTTCCCTGGGACGCGACAACAGGAGGTTTTTAATGTAACCAAAACACAGTTGGCGAACGCGACGTTACTGGCTCAGCCGCTAGAAAATGCACCACTGCTTTTACGGACAGACGCATTCGCCACAGCGGTGGGCGCCGCACTCCAACAACGCTACGGAGATACCTGGCAACCGCTTGGTTTCTTTTCACGAAAATTGAGCCCGGCGGAAACAAACTACAGTACTTACGACCGCGAGCTCCTCGCGATATACAGAGCCATCAAATTCTTTCGTTACTTAATCGAAGGATGACAACTAACTATAGCCACCGACCATAAACCACTTGTATTCGCCTTCCAGCAACGATCAGAGAAAGCTACACCGCGTCAGCACAGATATCTTGATCTAATCGGCCAATTTACGACGAAGATTATTCACGTCTCAGGAGACAGCAACACAATCGCCGACACGCTATCAAGAATCAACGCCATCGATATGCCAACGATCGTTACTACGGATGAGCTGGCGACTCATCAAACCGAGGATGACGAACTGCAGCACTTACTTCAAGATAAAACTACGCTCGACCTTCGCAAGTTACGCCAGGTACAGACACGTTTCTATACTGTGATGTATCGGGGGATGATGTCCGACCATATGTTCCGCTCAACCTGCGCTGAACGATGTTCGATATTGTTCACGGTCTGTCTCACCCGAGTGGACGAGTTACCCGAAAAATTATCCAACGCAGTTTTGTCTGGCCGAAAATGAATTCTGACATTATCAAATGGGCGCGCGAATGTCTTCCTTGTCAACGGAATAAGATCCACCGGAACGTTTCGAAACACATCACAGTTAGCCCAGTAAAATTAGACTTTGACTTCATAAAAATTAGGAACAAGATGAATTTTTAGGGAGACCTTTATTTCGATGTTCTAATGAAATCCTGAAAAGTACCCTTAATTTGACCCATGGGTTTTTTTTATAGGGGGTGAAAGGGGGTAATTTTAGTTTTTTGCCATTGTCTCGAAAACTATCAATTGTTCGAGAAAAACAGTTATTATCAAAATTGTAGCTCATAAAATTCTCTACAAAAAAGGTTATTATACTTTTTTTCGTGGAATCAAGCGTTTCGAAGATATAGAGTGAAGTATATCTGAAAGAGAAAATGTGCACATCATTGTAGTATTATGTGACTATGAGGTGCAGAAAAATTATATTACAAATATTCTGCTGTCGAAAAAGATTTTATAAGTATCTACAGACAAACTGAAAGCTAAGTATTATACTATTTATTGTGTTCGAACCCTCGTGCGACCTTGACGAGCAGCTATCCGGCACACAAAGAGAAGGGCGTTCTCTACCTGCGTTTTATGTGTGTTAGTGTGTTTGTGTCGCTTGAAGTATATCTTTAGATGGTACAACCAGTCTTTAAGAAGTTCTCATGATAATCGCATCGGACGTGTTATAAATATTTTCATTACAATATTTCTGTGAAATAGCCAAAATGGAAGGAATGTGTTTCATTTGTTCTAATCCTTTATCGGATGGTCGTGGTTGAGCGTGGGATGCAAACTTTGCGAGACGCGAGTAAAGAAAGGAACGATGGAAAAATAGAATATTTACGTGATGCTACTTCCATTGAAGTTCATATTGATTGCCGTAGAAACTATGTTCGGAAGAGTAGCATTGCTGCCTTCATTTCGAAAAGGGAGCGTGAAGTGACGGTCCTAGTATGTCTTCAAGTTCAAGTCCACCGCGTACTAGATTACGTATAAGTGAACAGCCTTCTTTTGATTTTGAAAAGTTGTGTTTTTTTATGTGGTGTTCCTGGTAGGCCTAATCCACATTGAAATGTGCTAGAAAAATTGTTTTATTATTCGGTCTCTTCCTCTACATCTGTTTCCTTTGAAGCTATCCTCCTCAATAATTTCCTCAATATGTTCTTCATCTATTGTTTCTTCTGTTTCTTGTATTTAGAAAGTCATTGGATCTATATCATTGTAAACATCCATATTGCTTTCTGTTACTTCAGTCGCGACGTTTAAACAAGATTGTCCACGGACAATCAAAATATATAAAAAAATATTTAAATATTTAAATATTTAAATAGTTTTACGTTGTTGTAGCGCGAGCTGTAGCTGTAGAAAAATAGGTCTTCGCTGTTCTGCGGTATGCGGGCACTGTCGTGGACAATCTTGTTTAAACGTCGCGACTGAAGTAACAAAAAGCAATATGGATGTTTACGACGATATAGATCCAATGACTTTCTTAATATAAGAAACAGAAGAAACAATAGATAAAGAACATATTGAGGAAATTACTGAGGAAGATGAGGAAGCTTCAAAGGAAACAAATGTAGAGGAAGAGACCGAATAATAAAAAAAATTTTTTCTAGCACATTTCAATGTGGATTAGGCCTACCGGGGACACCACATAAAAAAAACGCATCCAGTACTCTACCCCCGCGGTGGTGTGGAAAGGAGTACGTTTTTTACGAACTACAGACATTGCAACTTTACCGCACGTTTTACTCAAAACGATTAGTTGTACGAAAAAAAGTATAATGACCTTTTTTGTAGAGAATTTTATAAGCTACAATTTTGATAATAACTATTTTTCTCGAAAACTATCAAGTTTTCGAGATAATGGCAAAAAACTAAAATTTACCCCCTTTCATCCCCTATAAAAAAACCCTATGGGTCAAATTAAGGGTACTTTTCAGGATTTCATTAGAACATCGAAATAAAGGTCTCCATAGAAATTCAGCTTGTTCCTAATTTTTTTAGTTTTGCCCTTTTCAAGTCTAATTTTACTGGGCTAAGTACCAGACGCACGATTCCAACATGTCCATATAGACATAATCGGTCCACTGCTACCATCACGAGGTCAACGTTACTGCATTACGATTATTGACCGCTTCACACGCTGGCCTGAGGCCATTCCTGTCGCCGACATTTATGCTCAGACCACGGCGATGGCATTCTACTCCGCATGGATATCACGTTTCGGTGCTCCAGCTACGATTACCATGGATAGAGGTACGCAGTTTGAATCAACGCTTTTCCAGGCGTTGACCAACCTCATCGGCAGCAAGAGGATTCGCACCACGGCATACCATCCTGCATCAAATGGCATGATCGAAAGATGGCACCGCTCTTTGAAGACTGCAATCATGTGCCATGGTCAAAAGGAATAGGTCGATGTATTACCCACGGTATTATTAGGTCTGCGTATGTGTTTGAAAGACGACTTAAAGGCGACCTCAACTGAACTGGTGTACGGTACAACGCTACGGCTTCCCGGAGAATTTTTCCTCGACAAGGACGTTCAGGCAGAGCCACAGTTTTTCCTCGAACCGCTGCGACAATATATGCGGCAAATTCGCCCTGTTCCAGCCGCACACCACTCAAAGCGTAAGCCCTTCGCACATACAACTTTGTATAGGGGAGACCGGGGCTTGTTGGCACAAGAGGCAAGTTGGCATTGCGTTCAATTAATGTATTTGTGGCAAAAAAAACTATAAGAAAGTTACTTCAAAATAACTCTTTCATAACGTAGATACTTTTCTCAAAGTTTCATTTAAATCAAAAAAGTATTATAATAAAAACAAGGAACATTCTGATTCAAGAGCAGCTAAGTAAATTTTTGAGCATTTCAAACTTTCGTATTAATATTCTTTAGCTTGAGAGAATAAATCTAAGTATCGCATTATTAGTTAAAAAAAATGTTTCTGTTACTGTTAGCACATGTTATTTTGAATAATGACAATAATTATTTATAATAAAATAATTTAAATTAAATATACATAGAGCTGGGGTACGTTGGCTCAAATTTTATGGGGTATGTTGGCTCATAGCATTAGCATAGCATTAGGTTAGGTACGTTTATGTATTGTTGCTGTCTGAGAAGTGAGAACATACCTACGATCCTATGATTGCTATAGTATTTAGAAGTGATACATAAAAGTGATACATAGAAGATTAATTGTAAGTAACTTTATATATGTATAATATGAGACTGCTAAAACAATTCTATGCGTGTATATAATAATGTAACCTCAAATCTAATTGTAATTGTTGTAATTATCGACGCATAGCCAACTTATACCGTGATGTATGTCAATTTACCCCACTATCGGGGCAAGCTGGCTACAATGCAATACGTTCGTATCTCTCATTACAAAAAAACTATGCAGTATACAGGATCGTTTCTGGCATGGAAATGTAGAGAAAGGTTTGCTCTATCATATTAGTACAGTTTCATTATTATAATTAGCTGTTTAAAGAGTCGAATGACGAAATTATAAAAATGGTGCCAACGAGCCCCGGTCTCCCCTACCTGTACACACGTATTTATTAGAATTGACAGCACGCGCAAACCACTCGAGTCTCCGTATCACGGCCCCTATGAGATCAAAAGCTGACCAAGAGACGACGTGTTCGAGATGGACGTAAACGAACAAACATCTCGCATCTCTACGGAACGACTGAACCGGTCTTCATGGAAGTAATCATTCCGGAACAACCAGAGCTAACCACTTCTCAATCAACGGAGCAGGAGACGCCGTCTCCGGAATTACGAACGTATCCACCAGCAATTCGAAAACGCATTATTTTCGTGCCTCACTCCGCGTGAGTCACTCGGGGGGGGGGGGGGGAGTAATGTAGCGACACATGCGAGCGATTCCGTTTTCCCCTAGACGCACGAACCAATAAGCGTTCAGATCGACCCGTGACAAACGTTTCTTTCCTTGCGCACGTCAATTACCGTTTGCCTGAGATTATTCAATCATCTTGCAATACACCGGTTACGTACGTGCTAACGAGCTATTGTATTCTCGAACCATATAGACTGATTCTGTGCAATTAAAGACTTGTGGTAAATTTGTGATACGTAAAATAAAAGACTATTTTCGTACCAACGTGTTTCTCTCCCACGCATTCGCATAAAAGACTACAGGTGTTAGCCGACCACCACACTAGATATATCACTAGCGGCAGAAGTATCAACTGTACAACAATTTCGATGGTCGATGATAATGACGACGATAACATTTCTTACACGTAAATTTCGCGATTGCGACTTTGCGTCGTAATATCTCCGCTCGTAGGGCACGTAGCGAAAAAATAAAAACACTTTTATTATGCAAATCACACCAAAGTTATCGATTGAGCCTACTCAGAATTTGACCAAGTCAGCCGTTATTGAGATCTGATAATCTCGGGTACTCGCAGCTCGGCGACTCGCGTAAAAGATTCACGGTGCTGTCTCGCGCTGCGTGTATACATGACGCGAGACACTACCGTGTTTCTTGATAAGCAATATGTAATATATTGTTACGCCCGCCGTTGTGAACGGCATCCGAGTTGCGGCATAAAGGAGCTGCAAGGAGTTATCTGCTTGGCGACTGATCTTTTAAAAAAACTTGTCGACAAGACGTGTTGTGAGCTTTTGTATTTCTTATGCGAATAAACGTTCTTATCTCAGTAGGGAAGGATAGTAGATTCTAACTCAGGGATCTGAGGAGGGGCTGAGTCAGGGGGGAAGGGGGGATAGCGGACTATTCGCGAGAGGGGGTTTTCGCGGACCTAACCCGCGGGAGGGAGGGGACCGTGACATGTTTGCTGACCTAACTCACGGAGGGGGAAGGGGGGAGCCACGTGCGCGATGTAATAGAAACCCCCATTGTACACAACATGTGTTGGGGTGGCGTGATGGAATGTGTATGATAGCATTCGTTACTAAGGAACCAATATCCAGCATCTCGGCACTTCCGCTGACATGGGCCCGCGGGCGGAGGAGGGGCATCCACGTGCGCGACATAACCGATACCCTCTTCGCTATACACGTCGCGACGTGTTTCGCGGTAACAAAACGCGAGCGCCGACGTCCGGCTACTATGAAATCGGATGAGTGGATGTTAAAGTACATCGCGTCCACGTGCGTGATGTAACCGATGCAGCCTTCGATGACACGTTTCGCACGTGCTAAAAATATATAATTAATGAAAATAATAAAAATACATTATTCGACTCCATTCTTTCCAGAAAATTTTTTCTTCCAATGTATATTATATATATGAGTAACGCACAAAATGGTTGCTACCAAATTTCCTCCTCCTCTAACGGCTCCTCATTAAATAAGCGGCGTAGATGAAAAATATCTTGGCCCCATGTAGCTGTCCATCTCTCTTCATAGTAATCTCGATCACTCTGCCGCACGTGGCGGCGGTAGTATCGCACAAAGTTCAACCTATCACGTTTTATAAATCCGTCGATCTCTATATCCTACCTATAGACGGTCTGAAAAGAAATAAACAAATACATTATACGATGCTAACAGGAGATGTTATTAATCGATGATAAAAAAAATCTACCGTCTCGGGGAAAAGAAGCCGCAGCTTGCAGCGACCGTTCTCTACCAGCGCATTAATACCCACCAGTAGGTACTAAAACAAAAGTGCAGAACACAAATTAAGGTGTAATATAAAGTGGAGTACAGAGATGCGAGTGTCATGTATTGTGTATGTGTGTGTGTGTGTGTGTGTGTGTGTGTGTGTGTGTGTGTGTGTTAACATATATGAATTCGTGTCAATGTTATACGGTACTTACCGCTTCTTGCGGATACGTTATCCGCACGCCAGTGGCAAAACAACTCGAGTAGTGCCTCCACGTCCTAGGCCGCTGGTCGCGAGGTATCGTTATACAAGAACTGCACTGACTACACCAGAACCTCGACGAATTCAAACTGTACTGAATGAAACTAACACGATGCGATGGAGGCCCATAAAGGAACTTGGATAGGGTTATCGGCATGATGAAAATAGTCAGCAAAGATAAAGCACGTTCTCCGCGATTAAATTGATATTCTCGTATATCAATATCCGCAACGAAAACCGTGACGTGTGCGATGATGTCATGGAGAGTTCCGTAAGAAGGGGAGAACAGAATTGAATAAAAACGCAGACACAAAAGTTGTAATAATGAATGCAGTTTATTTCAGGTGGTTTGACCACCAATTGTAGAGTTTGAATACATTTTGTAAGGCGCAATGTTTGACATGGTATCCACATCGAAATGTATTCACTATATCTAATTTATGTAAAGGAGCGATATCTTCGTAGTCCACATCCACAGTCTCGATGAATACGTCATTTCTCGCATCGTCTTGAAGCAAATCGTGCAGCCATTCGTGTTTCTCGTGTCCCTTGACGTACACGAGGGGTATTGTTTCATCATCATCATCCTCTTTGTCCGTCGTGCCCACCACCGCCTTCGTGATCAGACGCCTAGCCCATCGATACGGAACCGTTCCAACGTCCCATGATAGTCCGTGATGATTCGCCGTTAACCAGGACGCTTGCGATCTCTCAGATTTTAAGAGATCGTACCACGATCCGCAGGGTTCAAAGATGTAGTGCGAGAGAATACATCCCTCGCTGAGAGCGGCAAATTCCTTCACGACGAAGTTTCTGCCGACGATGAAGCCTTGCAGGTCCACGAATGTCGGTACGGACATGACGAGTTTCCCTGGATTAATGGCCACACTCGCAACGATCCGTAGTTATAAAGAGAGATATCTGCTGACGATGCAATTTACACAATTCTGCGCACAACGTTGATTAATGGACTGTATTCGACCACGCGATCGTGCATTATGAGGCAGTAGGCGGTAGTATTCGCAGGTATATTCTCTTTGCAGTCAAACTCTAATCGTACATCTACGGTAGCACTCTTGATCGACTCGTTCTGTCGCGAACAATCGATAACCACGAAAGGACCGCGAAAAAGAAAGTTGGTAGTGGTCAAAAATGCCTCGGCGCAGTCGCATCCATAATACGCCCTACGAAAACGTGAATACATGTCGTAAAGGATGGCGTATTTGTTCTTCTCAAAATCCAAATTCCGGACGTCGTATGGATAACATTCCGAGTTTAGATACAATTTCACGTTGGTTAATTTGCAGTCGTCGAATATAGTAACGTCTTGGGACATTACATTTTTACGCCCAGTCTGCAATGCAAAGATTACGTATCGCGGTTTCTCCAGCTGAGTCACGGCCTTGACAGTCCACGAGTGCTTGGTGGTGCTCTGTAGTAGAGAAAACTCATACAGATCCCACGATCGGAATGTCATGCTCAGATATCGTCCGCTCTCCAAGGCTCGTAACATCGATAGCTTATTGACTTCATTCAGTAACACATGTGGCATTCGCCATTGTATCTTGAGCAGCTCAATCTTTGGCTCCAGGGCGGGATCGCCCAGTAGAATATTGTTGTCGTTGCGCGATCGTATTAGAATCAGCTCATGACGAGCGTTGATCACCACGCGTTTGTAATCCTCGCGAAATCCCACTAACATGGAGAGTGGTACGCAAAAATTAAAGTTTCCGTCCACATTATCAATATATGTATCCCAACTGGCATTACCCAGGGTCACGCCTCTATCGAGTGTTAACAATATATAGTTTTTGAGTATCGAAGTCATTCCAACATTTTTGTTGCGATCAATTTCCACTCCGTCAAGTTCGTAGCGTATCTCATCGAACATGAACGCCACGCAATTATTCCCCAATACCACATTAGAGCCCTCAATGGCTCTGTTTGTCGTTAGTTTGCCCTCGACGTACAGAAAGCTCTGACACGGTAAGGTATACAAATCCTGCTGCTATATGGGTATTCGTATCTCATCGTGTTGGTGTACGGATTATACGTATGAGTCTCAATCTTGACGATGCAATCGTCAAAGACTGGTTCACTTCCGATATTCAAAATGTCAATCATTTTTTCCCGCGATTAGGTATTTCGTACTCTGAAGCCCAAAGATTTCAAAAATTCAACGTTTGATGCACTGAGCTTCTTCATATTAGATTTTAAAAAGTCAATGTTCGGCAGCTTTTGTTTATCGAATGTCACCGCAGTTCCTCTTACAAAAGTATCACGCACGTGCTCCGTTTCGTTCAGAACGAGCATCTCATATTACACTACACACACTATCACTATCGTTGTCGTCGTACGTGTAATCTGACGGTAATCTCCTCACCGCGAAAATAAAGTAATCGCCCGTCTTAATCCACAACACGTAACATCAATCCGTAATGACCCGTGCGATGATCGGCAGGTAAATGATCTGCGCAGGTGTTTCCGATATCTTATATCCTGGTGACACGCGCGGCGAAAATTCGTGTATCGTGTGCACGCATACCGTTGCTGTACGCACCGGCGGTCACGTTACACTCTATGAGAATAATGTTCACGTTCATGATATTGACTGGTACGTCCGATTCGTGCCATTTTCGCAGTTGCAATATTCGATTCGACGAGAATCCCAGCAGCGATCCAATGTTGTTTGGTTTCTTAAAGTTTATTCGATAGGCACACTTGATTTCGCTCCGCATCGTATTGTGATTAGCACGAAGCACTATTGGATACTCCTTATCATCGACGTTTTTGGCATTATCACTGGAACCAGTTACGTGTCGTTCAATCGTACGCTTCAAATACTCATCTATGGCGTGTAGTTCGTACAATCCCTCGGGTATAGCAATTTCCTTGTCGTCTTTACCAAAGTAAAATCTATTATTCGAGGAATTCACGTTCGGTATCGTGTAATACGTTTCAAAATCCATAAGTCCGAGCTCGTACCCATCATCGCTCAAATCAATCGCGGGAAAGTAGTTTACCACGAGAGTGCTACTCTTCCCGGTAAGCGTAAGCGTCAGCGACATGTTCGAGCGACTACTGAGTGCCGATCGCGGAATGTTGTGGTTTAAATATTTTGCCAACCGTCTGGAGAAATTTCAGGCACAATTGTCCGCAAATGCTCTGATCGTACGTTTGATACGCAGTACGATTGTACTCAATTTTCACCGCGTTATGTCCGAGATAGCGCACCAAGTCCCTCGGTGGTCGAAGATTTCCAAAACTGTCAAAATATACTGATATCTTTCAAACCCGAAGTTCTTTCAAAAAAGAACTCTACAAAACTAATGATATTAACAAATTGCGCCAACTACAATAGGTATTTATGCAAACCAGAAAATCTATTACTTTAGTTGGGTATTTATGCAAACCAGAAAATCTATTACTTTTTATTATTACTCTTTGGCCGATATTCATTGTTGATTCTTATTTAAAATCATGTTAAGTACAATTATAAGATATTTGAAACCAATCACACAGCCGTATTAGCATCTTAAGACATTACTTTAGATCGCGTCTGGAAATAAGAACGGACTATGAATACTGGTCTTTGATATTAAAGTGCTATATCCAGTTAATAATACATGATTCTGTAATGACAGTTTTGAGCACATATTGTTTTACATTACATTCAACATACAAATAAATATTGTAATATTATTATCTCCTAGTCCGCATTTATCTCCTAGTCCGTTCTTATTTCCAGATGATCTGAAGTAATAATGGCTTAAGATGCTAATGCGGTTCTGTGATTGGTTTCAAACATCTTATGATTGTACTTAACACGGCCTTGAAGATTTTATTGGAAAAATAAAGGGTATAATAATAATAAGCAGATATTTTTATACGATAAATATTTTAATACATATACATATATAAATATGTCAATACAAATGTGTTTTTTGAAAATACTTGGCGCTGCTAAACCAAATAAAAAATTCTCAACAAATCGAACCAATATGTTAATTGCCTTATTCTCTTCCTCTCTTGTGAATGTGTGTGTGTGTGTGTGTGTGTATTTCGGCGATTGTGTTATGTAAGTTAGGTGTGTGTGTGCCCCCCTCTCGTGCACGCGCGCGCGCGCGTGTGTGAGACATTAGAGTTAAGTATAGTATAAGTGTAATTAACTACATTTGTACATATATTTTATGTATTTCGGCAAGTTGTGTGTAAATTAGAGTCTAAGCAAATTATTGTAATGTTTAGATTATTTAAATACTAAGAGAATTTTTTATTCGGTTTAGCAGCGCCGAGTATTTTCAAAAAACACATTTGTATTGACATATTTATATATGTATATGTATTAAAATATTTATCATATAAAAATATCTGCTTATTATTATTATACCCTTTATTTTTCCAATAAAATCTTCAAGGCCGTGTTAAGTACAATCATAAGATGTTTGAAACCAATCACAGAACCGCATTAGCATCTTAAGCCATTATTACTTCAGATCATCTGGAAATAAGAACGGACTAGGAGATAAATGCGGACTAGGAGATAATAATATTACAATATTTATTTGTATGTTGAATGTAATGTAAAACAATATGTGCTCAAAACTGTCATTACAGAATCATGTATTATTAACTGGATATAGCACTTTAATATCAAAGACCAATATTCATAGTCCGTTCTTATTTCCAGACGCGATCTGAAGTAATGTCTTAAGATGCTAATACGGCTGTGTGATTGGTTTCAAATATCTTATAATTGTACTTAATATGGTTTTAAATAAGAATCAACAATGAATATCGGCCAAAGAGTAATAATAAAAAGTAATAGATTTTCTGGTTTGCATAAACACCCAACTAAAGTAATAGATTTTCTGGTTTGCATAAATACCTATTGTAGTTGGCGCAATTTGTTAATATCATTAGTTTTGTAGAGTTCTTTTTTGAAAGAACTTCGGGTTTGAAAGATATCAGTTTTGTAGAGTTCTATTTTGAAAGAATTTCGGGTTTGAAAGAACTGCGGGCGCTTATACTTGGCGCTTTTTTTATACCTTTTTTTAAAAAGGTAATTTTGTTGTGATTTCACACATTTTATAGTGTGAAGTATGTTATTCTTTTCTTTTTATTAACGGCATTAATAATATTTATTATCAGCAAAATAATTTGTTAATATCATTAGTTTTGTGGAGTTCTTTTTTGAAAGAACTTCGAGTTTGAAAGATATCAGTTTTGTAGAATTCTTTTTTGAAAGAACTTCGGGCGCGTATACTTGGCGCTTTTTTTAAAAAGGTAATTTTGTTGTGATTTCATACATTTTGTAGTGTGAAGTATTATTTTTTATACTATATGAGGATTTGCATAACACGAAACATTATCTGTATTTTGTAAACCATGTAAACCCCAAGCAATATTTTGCCGTGATATTTGATTCTGACAATTCTCTTAAAGCAATTACTTTTGACAATGCCCATGGAACATCTTTCACTTTGCGATAGCGTTCTTTTGTAACAATAATTTACAATGAGATTTTAAGGCATAAAACTTAAAATTTAGGCTCGATTGCACCTTTGTGTTTTTATAAAGGGCACATAAAAAGAGACGAAGAGTGAATTAAGAGTGAATATTCTCAATTATAAGCTGTATGATAAATATTCTAAATATTTTACTATTTTAATTTTTTAATTATATCGATATCTTAACAAATGGCAAAGTTAGCTATTTTTTATTTAACCAAATGGTAATAACTTTTGACAGTTCAACTAAAAACGAAACAACTAGAAACGATTCTGAAAATGATAGCGCAAGCGGATTCGCGATATCTTAACAAATGGCAAAGTTAGCTGTTTTTCATTTAAACAAATGGTAATTAATACCTTTTGAACAGTTCAACTACAAACAAAACAAAACTACAAACCATCGTCAAAAAGTCAGAGCAATCAGATTCGCGATATCTCAATTCTAATGTAGAGGCTTTACATATGATCGTTATGTGTGAGTCACACGGATATACCAACAGAATCTCCGCCGGTCGGTATAAACGGAGCTGCTGCCATCTCCACGAAAAAGAACGGACTGTATAAATGACGATGATGACGACGACGACGTTTCTTAAATGAAATTTTCCAATTTCAGACTGCATCGCCATATCTCCGCTCGTAGGGCACGTACGAGACAAATAAAAATACTTTTATTATATAATTCGATCTCAAGCTATCCATTAAGCAGAAGTTCATCCGTTCAGCGGTTATTGAGATCTAATAATCTGAGTGTCTGCGAAAGCGTCGCTTCGCGTACATAGTGTCACGGTACGGTCTCGCTGCGCGTATACTTGGCGCGAGACACTACCGTGTTTCTTGATAACGCGATCTCCTCGCTTCGCATACGCTATCCAATGCGTGCCTGAGCCTTCCGCGTCACCCAAATTCACAAGTACAATTCACAATACCGCTCTAGTTTCGACCAACTCCGTCCATCGGTAGGGCATTACGCATAAATACACCTCTGAAGAACGGTATGCGCATACGATTAGCCAAGTGTTCCAATTGTATATTGGTGGTTATACCCATAGGCATTCTTATCGTCTTTTTGACGTTTTTTTTCCACCATCCTTCCTCTTCGGGATACCCTTTCCACGCTTGTACGGAGCGAGATAAAGTCCCTGATCTTCCATAGCGCGATTGTGACGGCGCATTTCATCCAGCTGACGCTGCGCGGCCTTGTTGTCATTCACCGCTTTTGCGACTCCCGCTGCCCCCGCAGCCATCGATCCGATTACTCCCAGCAACGGCAGCAGTGGCACCGCCGCGTCTCGCTATCGGAAGCATTCGTTTCTTCGATACTCTTCTGATAGTCATCTTCGTCTTCATACTCATGCCCAATTTGGTCTTGGCTTTCATAGCTGCCCAAACTGTTGTAGCGGCAGCTCTCTCTCTCTCTCTCTCTCTCTTAGAGTCGAATCCTCAAAGTCCCTCGCGAAAATGCGTTCTCGCGTCCTTTCGGCGAGTATCTTATCCGCCGCGTGTCTATTGTCAAGATCGTTGTTACGTAGGTACGCTATATCGTGCTCGCGACACGCCGCGTCCAAGGGATTGATACCTCGATCGCCTCTAGCTAGACGTTCTTCCACACGAGTTCCAGGACCGCAAAACTGATAGCCCGGAATGTGCAGTTCGAAGGGAAGCGCGTTTATCGCACGATTCAGCAAACCTCGACCTCTCACTACCGTTGTGCTGACTGGCATGCGTAACAATCCCTGATCAACAGTACCGGACCGTCGATGTGTGTTCGTTGCCCCGGTTGATTGTAATATTCGTAACAGCGGCGATAAGTCTGCACCTCCGAATCCGCCTTTATATGGTCCGGAAGCTTGTTCCACACGTAGTCGATATAGTTCTCACACACTCGCAACAGAACGATCTTCGGCACATATTGTAACTGTTCAGCGGTTAAGTCGCGAATATCGGAAAGACATGACAGTGTGAAAAACATTTTAGTACTGATTGCTTTCGCGATTCCACCCACCTATAAATAGTCGTTCGACTCCCCTCCTCCTAGCAAGTGCAAATACGCGATTCGTGCGACAACTGTTGACGATACGCGTGACAAATTTGGACGGTAGAACGCGGGTACTATCGGAGAAGGAGGTACGCAGACATAGAAAACTGTTGCCAAACACGATACGCGCGATCGTTTGTGGGCCTTCGAATTGTGGCAAGACCAACGTGCTGATAAGTTTATTGGAAAGTCCGTACGGTGTACGTTTCGAGAACGTGTAAGTGTACTCGAAATCGTTGCAACAGCCCAAATATCGGTACTTGGAAAATGTATTGTCACCGATTGAAAAAATTGGATATTTCACGTTCTCCAATAACAGTGACGTCATTCCACCGAGCGAGGCGCGTCCAAACTCGATCTTCGTCTTTGATGACGTGGCATGCGATAAGCAGGATACGGTGAGAGAATACTTTGCGATGGGGCGACACTCGAACGTCGACTGTTTCTATCTCTGTCAGACGTATGCAAAGATACCCAAGCATCTTATACGCGACAACGCGAACCTGCTGATCCTGTTTAAACAGGATGGTACCAACTTGAAACACGTGTACAACGATCACGTGAATACCGACATGTCGTACGATGATTTTTGCGCGTTGTGTCGCAGTTGTTGGCAACGCAAGTACGGTTTCGTAGTGATAGACAAGGACAGCTCGATCACTAATGGGCGGTATAGAAACGGATTTAATGAGTTTGCGATACCATAAAATGATTAGTCACCATTAATACGTGTTCGATGAAACGTCTGTAATTGTTTATTCCCGCGTTACAACATGGCGATGTTCACTCGCGATACAAATAGTCAAGCGCGAGAAGATGGTGAAGGAAATTGCGAAAACCAGTGATTCGATTCGCAAGAAGCATCACGCTCTAAAGACTGGCAAGATGGTGGAAGATGCCACGTGGGAGAGACACTTTAGACCGATCATCGAGTCTTTGCAGAAGCTTGTCAATAATACCACGGACGATACATCTAGCCTGCTCATACAGAAAGACGAACCGGTGAGTAATACCGAAGACACAGAGAGTGAAACATTATCCCCGCAGAGCGAGATTAATGTGGTACATAATAATAATAATAAGAGGAAACTCTCGTTGGGCGCATCACCGAGAACGTCACCACCCAAGCGAAAACGAGTTCCATTTAACACGACAACCTCTACCCCGATTAAAGTAGCGTCGAAACCGTTTGAACGATCCACGATCGAAATCTCGTCCGATGAAGATTTCGAAACCACGAACGAATCGCTACGAACTTCCGTTCATTACACGCTGCAAACACCGAAGGGTCGAGAGATGCTGCACAGTCAGCTAGGTCCACTAGGACAACAATACATAAGCCCTGTCCTGAGCGGTGATCGAGAGAGCGGCATAGATGACGTGTACGGCGTTTATCTCGGTCAGGATGGAATGATGTTCGGTAATAAACGGTTCGACGTCGACATCTGTGATAATATATTTGTCGACGGCGTGCGATACATCGGTACACCAGGTCTTTACGAACTGATTTTCATAAAACGTCCTAACAAAGTCATGTACACGGCTAATGATATGCAAACGTACAAGAGCATGCTGCTAACGACGAATGCGCATAGACGCAAACACATCGCGCATGGTCAAGTAAAGAGTAACAAGGTCTACAAGTACAACCGCGTAATCGCACCGTTACTGCCAATCGTACCGAAGAAACGATCTGGAAGAGGATTACCTCGTGCTGTGGCACTAAACAACATTATGATCGATTACGTGCACTGGAACGATCCCAACGAACTGGTTGATCGTCTGCGATTGCTCGAAGCTTAGCACCAAGCGTGAAATAACGCCCACGACAATGAGATTCTGTTGATTATCGAAGAACTTCGCGAGGCAGGTCTCATTATAAATTAAATGGTACATCAATGAAACGAATCAGTCGATCGTGTGCACCAACATGCCAATCAACAAGTTTGGTGTATTACTTGAACGAAGGGAGGCACCGATGAACAATCCGTATTATCAGTTCAGTGGAGTAGTGAGAAACTACGTACGTGAAAACGCGTTGTGTCGCCACGCTGCTGATTTTGACGCACAGTCGCGGAAAATTCGTCGTGTAGCGCAGCCCAAGGCTGATACCGACGCTGTCAACAAACTATACGTAAAACAGTACGTTAAAATGTCGCGGAATCAACATGCAGAATTTGAGGAAGCTGAGTATTGCGTTCGAGAAGGACACGCAAGCGTTATGGGCTGCAATAAAGGACCTTCGACTACTGCTATTGACTATCGCTGCATCAGAAACGACTAACCAAACGTCAACGAACGGCTAACGAACGGGGCAAGAACGGCGCCGAACGAATCCAGAACGGCTCAGAAACGGGTCTGGAACGGCACCGACGGGTCAGGGACGTTTAAAACAGTTTGAAACATATAATTACACGTCTAACAGTCGATGATTGTATCGCCCAAAACATGGGATCGTCAAACTCCGATGGACGTAAAAAAATTGCCAGTTTCGAGAAACGGTGACTCGTCGAGGAACTATATGCTCCGGCGAGAAGAAGTTTTCCACGAAGACGCGTCATAGTCCGCGAATACGATGACCTGTGGCAAGCTGACGTAGTGGAGATGCGTCCGTACTCACGTTTCAACAAAGGCTACAATTACATACAATTATAAACGTGTTGAGCAAGTATGCATGGGCCGTACCGCTCAAGAGTAAAAATTCGGGAGCGAGACAGCCAATGCGTTTGTAAAGGTATTTCGAAAGGATGGAAGGTGTCCAAACAATTTGCATACTGACAGAGGAAAGGAATTCTACAATGCTGACGTGCAACGACTCCTGATGAAACATGATGTCAATCACTATTCCACGTATTCACCTATGAAAGCCTCGGTCGTGGAACGGTTCAATCGTACGCTAAAGAACGACATGTGGAAAATGTTTACGCTCAATGGGAACTATAGATGGATCGACGAACTACAGCAGCTCGTCGCAAAGTACAACGCGTGAAAACATCGGACGATCGGTATGCGACCCATCGATGGTACGCCCAAGATCGCGAATAAACTCTTGGCCACGGTGTACAGCATCGTAAATATTGCAGCCCCGGCGCGATTCACAGTAGGTGACCCGGTATGCGTCAGCAAGTACAAGACGGTCTTCGACAAGGGCTACACGCCAAACTGGACGACCGAGGTATTCAAAATCATCAAGGTGCAGACGACTAATCCCGTGACCTATCTCATCGAGGATTCGCGCGGCGAGCCAGTCACCGGAGGATTCTACGAACACGAATTGCATCGCGTTGCTAATCCGGACATATATCTCGAAAGGGTGTTACGCAGGAAAGGTACCGCGGTTTACGTGAAATGGCTGGAATTTGATGATTCGTACAATTCATAAATACACAAGGACAATGTAGGTTAAAATATATTTCCTATTGTAATAAAGTATTTACAATATTCTATATGACAATTACAAAACCTTTATTTCCTATTTACAATGGTATCTGATAATGTCCCCATGGTAACGTGTGGGTAGAACCGTCTATAACATAACGTTTATCATCGTACGGACTTAGAGCGATTTTCGACTCTGACACAGTGTACACCTCATGCAACTTTGATCTTATGCATGATTGGCGTCGCGTCACTTCCGTATAATCTTTCAGACACCGCGTGTAGTCTTCAAATGTTATCACTTTCAATACGACATTACTCTTGACACCTTTCGCCTTTTTGGTGTCTTTTTTACCAACCACTTTCACAGCGTACATCTTCGCTCTAAGCCCGACGAACTCTGTCATTATCGCGCCGTTGTTTTCGTCTTTCATCAAGCCGGGTACCTTGTTATTTGCGAGTGGCATTCGGTACGCATTATCGACCTCGTAATCGTTCATATCGAATCTCGCAATATCATGCTTCATTTGCGCGTACACGTCGTCGCACTCGATATGATACATTAAACTATCCGTATCCGTATACATGATCTTGCATTTGTCACGATAAAGAGGTACCATATACTCGTGATGGAATTCGTACAAACACGTCTTGGATTGATACGTCCGGGCGGCGTATTCCGCTCGACACACACACGCGTCACTCGCGCTCGCGCACAGAACTCGCGATCGCGCTCGCAGGAAAGAGACACTCGCGTTTGTAGAAGGAAAGAGCCGATTTATTATAGTAGCACAATACAGATGATCGCGGTTTATGATACAATTCGTGAATCAGCGCAGCTGATAGCGATTCGTCAAGCCACGACCTCGGCCAAGCTACGACTCGTTGTTTCTCCTTGTTTATTTATCCCCCTAGCGACCCGTCGCCAGGAGGCTCGTGTCTTCTCCCGCAGACTCACCGATCCAACACCGCACAGCTGTCAGCTTAACAGCTGACTTCCCGCCGCACCGGGTGGCTGATCCAAAATCACCCGGACACAACACTACCTCCCTCCTCGCAAGACTGTCGTTCCGACAGTCTGGCAGGGGTAACTCGTCTTCGTCCCTTTTCATGTCCTACCCTGGGCTCCTGCCGCAAGTTACCGGACCAGGACGTCTTAACACGGCGCTTCTATATCGACTTCCTTCGGTCTTCTTCTGCGTCTTCATCTTGTACTGTTTTAGGCTAGTTGTTGTTCGTCAACGTCCGTTCTTCGGACTCAGGTGGGGATAGCTTCCGGGGACCCTGCGTCTTCCTAAGAAGACCCCCGAGCCCCTGCCTCGGCATTCGCCTTAATCTCACGGGAAAACCCCGGTCAAAAACCACGAGAGAGGCAGTCCCCTTCCATGACTTCTGGCCTCTTCATTCTCGAGTTCCTCCCCTCCAGCACCTAAAACAATAATAAAATCCAAAACACAACCAGCATCAAATCGTATATACATCTTAACATATCCTTAACCTAACGTGACCGCGACGGGCTTGGAGCGTTACGAACGTTAAACCCCCCTCCTCAAATACGTCTCTCACAAAAAGGAGCTAGCCTATCACCGTGTACGACCTTCCCGCTATGATTCGGAGACCTCCGAATATTGAAGACCACATCCCTCAACCTTTTCACCACTACGTACGGTCCATCCTACGAACTTTGTAGCTTTGGTGCTCTTCCCTTCATCCGACGAGGATTAAATAGCCAAACCTTTTGTCCTGGCTCAAAGGAGTCCTTCCTTGCCCACCGATCATACCAAGACTTCATGTTCTTTGACTTCACCTCGAAGCGTTGCCTGGCGATGCGGTGTATCTCATCTAATTTCTCTTTCAACTTCATAGTAAACCTCCTTGTTTCCACGTTCTCCGAAACACTTGATGGAGGACTCCCCCGTAGCAAGTCCAACGGCAAACGAAGATCTTCTCCAAGATACATTTCCGCAAGAGTGACGCCCGTAGTCTCCTACCTTGAAGAACGATAGGCCAGGAGAAACATAGGGACCCAGCGGTCCCAATCTTTCTGATTCTCTGATACGAACTTTGCTAAATAATTCAGGATCGTCTGGTGTTGTCGTTCCACTTGTCCATTTGACTGCGGATGCAGAGGCGTAGTTCTCGTCTTTTTTACGCCAAGTAACCCCGTCATCTCTGTTATTAATTTGGATTCAAAATTTCTTTCCTGGTCAGTATGGAGTTCCAAGGGAATCCCGTGCCTAGAAAATACCTCTCCGACTAAAGCCTCGGCCACGGTAGACGCTCTCTTATTCCTCAAAGGAATGGCCTCCCGGCCATTTAGTGAAACAGTCCACTGCGACCAACAAGTATCTATTCCCTGTGGATGAGGTGGGGAGCGGCCCTAGGATATCAGTCTGCACCCGTTCGAAAGGGGCTCCTACATTATAAATCTGTAAAGGTAGCTTTCCCTTTCCTGACAACCCTTTTTTCACAACGCAGATCTCGCAGGAGGCACACCAATTCTCCACGTCCTTCTTACATGTGGCCCAGTAAAAACCCTTTCTGATCTTAGCCAGAGTCTTGTTCACCCCGAAATGTCCCGCCAACGGTGAATCGTGAGCTTCTTGCAATATATTTCTAACCCTGCCTCGAGGAACTACAACTTGAAGGATACTCTTTTTCTGATTCGGAGACTCCCATCTCTTGAAGAGAACACCACCCCTCGCAACTAAGGCGTCCCACTGGGACCAATAAAGTTTTGTCGACATCTCACTCGGAGCTACGACCCGCCAGTCCGGTCGCTCGCTCGACTCTTTTGCTCGGAGAATGGTAGAAATCGACGAATCTTGCAGTTGTGCCTCACGCCACTCCTCCGAGCTGCTCTCGAAAATGATACGATCCACATCGACTTCGTGAACAGTTCCTTTAAACGATTCCGCCTTCGCACAATACCGACAAGCCGATTCCACGCAGGGACGTCGAGAAAGTCCGTCTGCATTACCATGAGACTTTCCGCTTCTGTAAAAGATTTCAAAATCATATTGCTGGAGGCGCTCCAGCCACCGCGCCAGTTGACCCTCCAAATCTCTAAAAGACAATAACCAGCGTAACGAACTATGATCCGTCCGAATAATAAACTTCCGTCCGTATAAATAATGGTGGAAAGACTTTACGGCGTCCACCATCGCCAAAAGCTCGCGTCGAGTAACGCAATAATTTTTCTCTGACTTGCTGAACACACGGCTGAAATAAGCAATGACTTTCTCAGCACCATTCTGCACCTGAGAAAGCACCGCACCAGTACCGTGGTTCGAAGCATCGGTATCTAAAATAAAGCTTCCCTCTCCACACGAGAATGATAAAACCGGCGACGAAACCAGCGCTTCCTTCAGCCGCTTAAATGCCGCTTGATAATCCGAAGACCATTCAAACCTCCGTCCCTTCTCAGTTAATAAATACAAAGGTTTGGCCAACAAAGAGAAATTTCTGACAAATTTCCTATAGTACGAACAAAAATCTAAAAAATTTCGTACCTGCTTCCTTGTTTTAGGAAGAGGTCAATCGACAATCCCAGAGATCTTCCCTGGGTCTGTGGTAACGTCCTCAGCTGATACAACATGTCCAAGATATTTCACTTCCCTTTTGAGGAATACGCACTTCTTAGGGTTGATCTTTAAATTAGCGTCCCTAAATCTCTGAAGAACCTTTTCTAAACTTGAAATCATTTCTTTAAAACCTTTTCCATAAACAATTACATCGTCAAGATAAACGGACAAATCTCGGAAATTAATCCCTTTAATACTCTTTCCATTAATCTCTCAAAAGTCGTCGGGGCGTTACACAACCCGAAAGGCATCACCGTAAACTGCCACAACCCACTACCAATTGAAAAAGCCGTTTTTTCCCTATCATTAGAAGACATTCTTACCTGCCAATAGCCACTTTTCAGGTCTAAAGTGGTAAACCAAGCATTACCCGCTAACTGATCCAATATATCGTCGATCCTCGGCAAGGGGTACGAATCCTTCTTAGTGACAGTATTCAATTTCCGAAAGTCCATGCAAAATCGTATAGTGCCGTCTTTTTTATTAATACAACCGGGGAAGTCCAGGGGCTATTCGACTCCTCTATTACCCCTTGCGCCCTCATTTCCTCAATAATGTTGTTCACTTCTCCTCGTAAATGTAAGGGAATCCGTCGAGGAGCTTGCTTAATAGGACGTGGATCAGTTAGCTGTATGTCATGATGAACGACGTCACAATTATCTGCAATAATCTTATCAGAAAACACACCCTGATATCTAACAAGAAAATCGTAAAAAACATCCTTCTCTCGAAATCCTAAATCTTGGATATGTCGAGTATACACATACCCACGTAGATTGGTTTGGTGAATTTCACCGCGAGTTTGCGCATTTCAATGGCGACCAGATTTTCCGAAAAGACGCTTCGATTATGGAAATTTGGTTTAGCGATCAGTGCCTCCGCACCGTACCTTCCGTTCCACTGCGTTAAAAGTTTAACATCCATATGATTGCGTACATTTTCCATAGTTTTTCCAAATACCGCGTTATTCATCAATTTGTACAAATTTTTTTCGAAATCGTTGGTCGCGCGCATTCGAAATTGTGTATTGAGTTCAATGTACTTACGAAGCCATGCGGATTGCGCGAATTGTAATACGCGATGAATTTTTGTTATCCGCAGACCATGACGCATACACTGCTGCAGGTTGCAGTATTGTATAACGTAACGTTTCTTATCATATAACGTTGCGAGCAACTTGTCCTGCCGCTTGCCCGGCGGCTTATCGCGCGTCGGACAGAATGGTAGGTCAGTGTGTGCATCGTGCAGATGCTGTGGATATTCGAGATCGACCTCGAGAATGTAACCGGTAGACGAATCTGGAGTGATAGCACTCACGTCGAAGTCCGAGACGTTGTCGACCCATTGAAAATTTGCACAGGGCAGAGGTTGACACATTGTCCAACCGTATAAATTATTAACGTCAAAGTATATCAGGTACGACGATGGTTTCGATGGATCGTAGTACGACTCCATGTAGTTATTGTTGGCACGCGCGTACCTGTTTGAACACTGACTTAGGCCGCCGCGTATGCCGCGTTCTATGAACATAACCATATCGATATCGATGAGCAGTTCGAAATTTATAGACGTATGCTTGAGCATCGAATTCCCACGTGAAACTCAGTAGCGTATAGTAATATGCCGCATCGAGACCATAACTCGTGATACAACTGTCGCGAAAATTTTCAAAAATGTCGACCAATAATAACACGTCAGTTTTCAAATACAGGTCGCTGTATTCGCCTAACGTTTGAATGGCGAACCACTGCCAGATGTTCTCGGCGTGCGCGTAATCGCTCTCGAATATCATGTCACCCGTTAAGAAACTGTAGAATGATTCTCGCGGTGATAAGCGGGTATCTTGCAACTTTTCGACGCAATCCACATACTCGTACGGGAAGATGCCTTTTCGTGTCATTAGGTCGAAATTCTTGATTGATAAATTAGAGAATTCTGATCGTAATATTGTGAGTTTATCTTTGCTGAGAAACGATGCCAATTTATCCAGACTACTACTTAAAAATCGTAACGAATCAATAAAGCGCAATTTCACATGGTTCCGAAATGTTACATCTGCCTCGTTAACATTTTTGGTAAACGAAATGTACTTTTCTTTTGTAATCAGTAGTAGATCAATTGTGCCCTTGAAATTATTAGCCAATTCTTTGATTATAAACTGTTAATCGTAGCCGGATAAATTGTGAAATACTATCGGAATAGTGTAGGAATCTTTATAATTTAGATTACAATTTGAATGCGCAGGACCTCTGTACCGGCCGGTCAGATGGCAATGATCGCGTACTCGCGTCTCGTCTTGCGCGAATGGCTTTTCGCAGATATGCTACTTCCTGGTCTCTCGTTAGATTTTCCTTGGGCACATTAGCGGTTAGAATTTCTTTTACGCGAAACGCTAGAACTTTCAGTTCTTCGACAAACCACGAAATGCAGTCGGTGCCGCGACGATATTGATACGTGGATAATGAGTTGTCGTATGAACACCGCACATAGTACACAGCACTATATGCCTTGTGATGGTGATATGGGTATGTGCCGGATTTTTCCGTTACTCTCTTCTCCAATGCACATTCCAAGTCGGCGTATACGACGAACGGCATCCGCTCCTTCCTGCCGTGGTTGTCGAAACGCAGCCACTTGTCGTCCTCGTTCGGTAAAACGATGGCACAATCGTTTAGTTTTGTGCAATCGACAGAGTGGGCCTCCAATCTCTTGTTGGAGGAGAAGTAGTGCAGGCACCTGCATGAATGTAAGGATCTGTTAATTACTTTAATCTGGCCCAGAGAGTGTATTCATTATAATATATTGTACTTACCGATCGCAAATGTATTTTTTTCGTTTGTTGCTGCTCAGTTGGGCGCTCACCAGCCGGGATAAGTTTTTTATGTACGCAAAATGCCCCACGTTGTCCAGCGGATCCTGCATGTACAACAGATTGACATACGTATCCATCTTCTGATCGGTGAGCCGTATCGGTACGACTGTCAGTTTTTCCTCGTCCTTCTCCAGTGGGGTATATACATTTATCGATATATTGTTCAGAAGCTCAAATTTGTTTATTTGCTTCAACGACATAGGAAATTCAATGCCATCAAGTCTTAATATTGACTTATAATCGGGATATCCGTTTGTCCTTTCCGCGTTGCTTTCAGCCGGATAGAGAGCAGCGATCACCGACCACGCAAGACCACGTTACTCTGTATGTTTATTACTGCTCTCTTCAACATAATCTCTCTCGGTACTTTGGCATGACATCCTGCGTGCATAGGGTTATACTTGTTGATATTAACCGTCAGGTCCAGTATACGCGACAACGCCCATCCACTGTCGCGCTCCTGGAACTCTTCGAGAGACGCCAAGGTGGGCTCGATAATATATTGAGCGAACCACTCTTTCAGATTGGACGTACGAAAGAGTGCTCGGTTTCGCGTATTGATACTCTTATTGGCGATCTTTTCACCCGCCACAAACTTGCCATTGAACATGGTATTCACTTTCACACTTTCATGTTCATTCATTAATGTTTGCACATGATCGAGCACTATGATGCTAGCGTCTTCCAAGAATCGCCGCGGTTCGATATAGCCGTAATTTATCACAGCACCGGCTAAAATGCGGCTTTCAAACGCGGTCTCTATCACTCGCCACGAGAGTCCTTCAACACTGTTATTCCACCCTGCATACTCGCCACCAATATGGATAAAGCGTCTTTTTAATCGCTTCTTCAGTCCCTCGAGCCGCGCGATTCGAGCTACTAAGGACTGTTTGTATCCGATAGAGAGTCGCGGCTGTTTGGCGCGACTGCGTTCTTCCAATTTCTCGATGAAGTCATCGCACTGTTGCGTCCATGCGAAATATTCACCCAAAGTTGACACACGCGATGATTGTGCCACAATGGCCTGTTCTATTTGAGTGAGTGTCTCCATTTTCGACTTTCGTGACCGATGTATCATCCAGAACTCCTGATACGTATACTGCTATGCGTTGCATATCGTTTCCTAATTATATGATCTACCACCCTATATCTTTATCTCACTCTAACGCAAACGTGTTGAAGAATTGCATTACCTCATCTAAAATATCTTGTGAGGCTACCCAAGATGTGCAACTTAGTTGCACGTGTCTCAATGTCATGATGCAATGTTTCGTGAGGCTACACGGAACGTGCTCACGCCATTTGATACCTTCTATGATACTTATCTAACCTATGCGAATAAACTGGGAGTGCACTACAACGATTAGGAGTAAATATTATTTTATTCCATACTTTATTCCACAATATTATGTTTTACATTACACAATAATGTTCTTTTTTCAGAACGCTAATGCCAATAACTCACAATCGATAAGTTCCTTGTCATCGAAGTATTCGCTGTTTTGTATGGCAACGGTTATGTCGTTAGGATTATCAATGCTACATGCGATCTTACAGAACTGTTCGTACTTGTAATCTATATGGTCGATGCAGCTTACTAACCAATTGTACATGTAATCGATACATTTATCGAGATAAAACATAGTTGTTAGTGTAGCTTCCATCATTATTGATCGCACGTCTGTTACTTCGAACCAAACACACTTCGTATTGTTATACTTAATAAAGTCTACAGTTAACGGCCCGATATATATGGGATCTACGAGTCGTTTATCAGTTTTGGAAAAATACTCCTGGATTAAATGTTGATGTTCCATGAGGCCTTTCCAGGTTTCCATTCCAAGGATCAATTCATTCCCTCGTTTGTCTCCCACAGCAATCTCCATGTAACTCGGACCATGTCTCACGTTTATGCCAACTTTCAAATACTTGTGTTCCGTCGTTGTCAACGCGTATCTTCTTCCTAGGATACGAACGCATCGTCGTCGGCGTTGTGGTTGCGATGCTGCAGTATCACGCGCTTCGGAAGTGACGCCCGCTGTGGAATTAGCACTGCGGAGAAATAATGTAGAACTATTAGAAATCCATGCATGTATCACACACCATGCTTAATATATCAATTGCTAAATATACTACTAGCTTCGCTTCCACGCTGCTGTATCGCGCTTCTGCTCCATGTATCTCTTGTCACATTGTTCCTTCCAGCTTCTTCTCTTCAGATCTAATCGTGCTTAGTACACTGAACAACTAATGTTTTTAACATTCGCTCTTCACTTTATATATGCATTTTGTTTCACCCCCTCCACCGCGAAACGTGTCATCGAAGGGTGCATTGGTTACATCACGCACGTGGACGCGATGTGCTTTAACATCCACTCATCCGATTTCATAGCAGCCGAACGGCGCTCGCGGGCCCAGATCAGCGGAAGTGCCGAGATGCTGGATATTGGTTCCTTAGTAACGAATGCTATCATGCACATTCCATCACGCCACCCCGACACATGTTGTGTACAACGGGGGTTTCTATTACATCGCGCACGTGGCTCCCCCCTTCCCCCTCCGTGGGTTAGGTCAGCAAACATGTCACGGTCCCCCCTCCCGCGGGTAGGTCCGCGAAACCCCCTCTCGCGAATAGTCCGCGATCCCCCCTTCCCCCTGACTCAGTCCCCCCTCAGATCCCTGAGTTAGAATCTGCTATCCTTCCCTACTTTTTTTTGGACGTGAGGAGAAAAAAATGCTATTACGCATCCCCGGTCGCTCAACGGCAAACCGCCGACCGACACGGGGAGTGTGGGACTCACCCAGGACTCGTGCTGGTCCACTGGGCATACCTACTAAAAAACCCCTCCGGATGTACATCCTCTAGCACTGGGCCAGTCCGCCGGGACATTGCCATAGGTAAACGACCCGGCGGACCAACCAGCCGCGTCTAGGGAATGTGTCCCCAAATCCCTTATATATTATGCGAGTCCCCATCAGCCCCGGCCGCACACACACACACACCCACACGCCATACACACGCCCACACCCACACTCAACGACATGGACCGAAAGCGGCAAGCCGCGCATCAAGAAGTAAAATCTACAGATCAATAGGAATCAGTCATTATTAAAATCCTTTAAAACTCAATAAAATCATTTAAATAAATAAATATATACAAATATATCCACTAACACAAGACCCAAGGGCCAATAGGGCTATCCTGGGTCGCCATTCCTTCTCGGTGGATTCGGAGCCTGCCGTAACGTTCTGCCTCTTCCTTCGCACGCATCACGGCACTACAAAATGTTGAGAGTGCTGACCACACCTCCCGCCGGCTTACCGCCCCTTCCAGGACAGCAGTCAGCGAGAGTGGGCGGCCAAGCACTCCCTTCAGCACATTCCTCTCCGCAATCCAAGCGGTCCACTCCATCAGGGTGTGCTCCGATGAATCGGAGACCGCCGGGCAATGAAAGCATCTCGCATTCGGGACTTTCCCAATTCTGGCTAAATATGTCCCAAAGCAACCATGTCCAGTAATAATTTGCGTTATATGGAAATGTAGAGATCCCCAGTTTCTCATCATCCAGTCATTCATACATGGTAGTATAGCTAGCCGAGTGCGCTCACCCGCAATTCCATCTCCTCCTAACCATGTCTCCCATTGCCGACGGGTCTCCACTCCCTCCTCCATTCGTATGTTATCAATATCCTCCAATGTGGCATTGCCACCGAGTCTCATGTCCCTTACTCTTAAGAAAACTCTTCTTCTCTCCGCGGCTACTAGTGCCCACGGAGGGGAACGAGCTAGCAAAGTCACGACTGTGAAAGAAGCCGTTCTATAAGCAGAGCACACCCTGATGCAAATATCTCGCTGGAGGCCCCGCAGTAACCTCCCCGACTTGGCCGAGGCATCCAGAGCAGGGCTCCAGATAGGAGCCCCGTACAAAATCACCGCTGTTACTACGTTCGCATATAATCTGCGCTTACTCTCGTTAGGACCCCGAAGATTAGGCATTAAACGGCATAATGCCCGAGATACCCCGGTCGCCTTGGCCCCTACACGGCGAAAATGTTCCTCAAAGTTTAAATGAGAATCCAGCCAGACACCCAAGTACCTAACTGCCGGTTGCATCCTAAAGCATTGATGTCTAATGCGTAACACTTGATTAAAATCAGGGCGAGCTCGACCCCTGAAAAGAGCAGCCTCCGTCTTATCCACGGTCAGACTAAGCCCGAGTGCATCTAGGCGCCTCAAAATTACGACTAATTGCGCATTCATTCGGATCAGGACTTCGTCTATAGTTTTAGCCGCCGCCAGTACGAAAATATCATCCGCGTAGTATAATATAATACACCCGGGCTTAGCCCTCATCTCAATCACAAAATCGAATGCAATATTCCATAGTAGAGGGCCCAGCACAGAAACCTGTGGGACCCCCTTTTCCATTTTTCTATGCCGGATGCGCCCATCACATCCCACAAATTCAAAAAACCGTTGGTGTAAATAACTGTCTATAATTCGACGGATATAATCAGGGAATCCTTTCCTTTCTAATGCCCATCTAATAGATTCCCACGGCAGTGAATTAAAGGCATTCTGAATGTCTAAACCAACCCCCATTACAAAACCCCCCTTTGATGTAGTTCGTTTAATGAACGATACCGCTGCATCTAGAGCATCCAGGGTGAAAAGACCTTCACGGAAGCCATATTGAGCCTTTGACAGTCCAGCCCGGGGATTGTCCTTCATGAAATCCTTCATACAGGTGACTAGAATTCTCTCAAAGAATTTCCCTATGTCATTTATCAAACAAATAGGGCGTGCCTTTACTGCGTTTCCCGGAATCACTTCACTCTTTGGCAACAGAACTAGTCTGGCCAGCTTACACGGAACAGGGAAGCTACCATCCCGCAGACATGCAGTAAAAACTTTAGCCAGCACCTCAATAAATGTACTAGGTGCTTTTATCCAAACTGATAGTGGAAGCCCGTCAGGGCCAGGCGCAGAGCTACCCCTTTTCTTGTTAACGCAAGCTCTACAAACCTTCTGTACGGAGACGGCGTTCGCCTCCCTAAATACGTTCCAATCCCTCCACAGGGCAGCCGGGTCATGTTCCTTTCCCTCAGGGAAGAGTGAAGAGATCAAATTCTCTAGAACATCTAAACTGAGTGTCTTGGAAAGAGCCGGCGACGAGCGCCATCCTTCCCTACTTATGTCGGAAGTGAGGTTTTCCTTATTTCTCCACGAATCGTGGGGCATGAGCATGAGTAAATGCATGAGAGAGTATGGCAAGAGCGGGCTGGAGTGGCGAGTGCAATAATATATTACTGATATAATAATCACTAATACAATACATTCATATCTAGAGAAACGTGCACCAAATATAGTTGGTATAGATCCTGGTTTCAAATATATTTGTTGTTTCATCCCGCTAACAGGATAATAAAAACAATCGTTTAAAAATTGTTGGCTGTATAAAACACTAGTGTTAGTAGGGACAAAATTTTCTATGCCCATTGCCTTAATCTATTCTATTCGTATATTTTCTTTTTTTGGAAACCTATAATTACATAAATAGCATAATTATTTTTTATCAATAATATATATTTTTATAGTTTATGTATATACAGAAATATTTTATATTAATGAAATATTTTAAGTACATATTATAAAGTATAAGAAAGATAGCACAAAATGGTTTACTTACAGATGAAAAGATATTTTCTTTCTCATTACCGTCCTTCCAATAACCACATGCACTGCAGCACTTCATTTTTTAAATATAGTACAAAATAAAAATATTCAATCTTTTAGGTTATTTGGTAACTATTGAAATATCTTATGTTAGTTACCGGCCATTACTAATGTGCGCGCAGCATTAAAAAAAGATAGAGATTCATCGATGTTTTGCTTCTTTCTCCGTTCTGCCAAACCTACCTCTTACCATAAGGAAATGTATGGCATGCTGAGTCTATCTTATATGTCTATGGTCTGCACAACGCACATACAACCTAACCTAACCTAACCTGGTTAGGTTAGGTTAGGTTAGGTTAGGTTAGGTTAGTTTAAGTTAGGTACTATTTTTTAGTTGATACTATTACGATTCAAGGTCAACCGGAAATCATTTGGAGGGTGGTGTGTAAAGGTAAACTTTTACCATTAATTTTATTATAAGAGCCATAGGATTAATAAGGTTAAATATTATTTTCTCTCAAAAGTGGTAAAGTGATTCTAAATAGTATGTGTGTTGAGCACGAATCAAGTGAAGTTTTTTTCATTTTCGTTGATTTCTAATATTTCATGAGCAACCAAACTTGAAATCTGTGTCCGGGGCGAAGTCGTCACCAAGGCGAAAAAACGAGATAAGAAACATAGCTGAAATTATACGATACGCTAGAAACGCATGCCGCGGCATGCACGGAAATGAATTCGATCCCACGACTTCTTCCATGTCTCATCGGTGAACTCTCATCGGTAGAACCGCAGCCTTCGACGAGCAGTGGACGAAAATCGAAATCAAGGAAGCAGCAGTGATCGAACTCCGATGATTAAATGTTTAAATTTTTCTATTAAAAGTAATTAATAAAATGTATCCTATCATTCTTCATGGTCAGAATTGTGTTTTTTCATTTAAAATCTAGTCCGAGAATGAAGTGACGACTCCGTCCCAGCAATTTTGACATTTCAATTTTTGCATCTTTGGCGTTTTTACTCTATTCCGGTTGAAGAAAGCGATGTAAACCAAAAATGCCCATATAAATTTTGTAGCCAAGAGTATACTTTTTACAATAGTACACCACATTTCACGAAATTATTTATTTTGTTGTTAAAACTCGGCACTGAAAAAACAATGACGACTTCGCCCCGGTCTTCCCCATATATTTCACCTTCTTCTGATTGTACTACTAGTTACGGCATAGATATTCTGTATATTCTACTTTTCTTGTTTGTATATTAACATTTAATATCTTTTTACAGCCAATCATACAAAAGCGACTTCGGATCCATGATACTTGCGGAGTCCATAATTTACATGGAATGCCGGGCGTGCTGGCTGCTCTTTTCGGTGCACTTATGGCAATTTTGGCTACAGAAACCTCTTATGATTATTCTTTATATGAAGTACGTAATTCTCTTCTTACTAGTTAATCATCCAATTCTCTTTATAAATAACTCTTATATGTATACAGGATGTCTCGCGTGAGTTGTCCAATCGCTTCCTGCAGGTAGATTTCGTTAAGTTGTACTAAAAAGTCTTATAGGGAGATCGCGTATGGTTGTCACATTTTTTTTTTTTGACCTGTTATATGTGATTTACACAAAGGAAACTAATCAATTATACCTAGTTTCATAGGATATATATCTGGTATGCTAAATAAAAAAAATCACGTCAATAATAATAGTGGGTTAGAAGATAATTAATATAATCCACAAAAAGATTTTTGTGACATCTTACCCTGCATCTGGGATGGTTGTCACAAAGCTTAGGGCTAATTGTCACATAGAGACGTAACTGATTTATAAAAGTAAAAATCCGTTATAATTAGAAAAATGACATCTTTATTTATTGTTTAATATTGTGAAATGTATTTTCAAACAATTGACAAGTTTAATTTAAACTAAACTTTTACGAGCAACTTGAAATTTAAACTATAAAAATAATCTATATTTCTCTGAAACAATAATAATAATTCTTTTCAACAAAACAATGTTATGATCAACTTCCTTTCAACTACTGAGAATCATCGATAAAAACAGTCTTAATCAGAATCACTTTCAACACAGTTAGGACAAATATAAGTTGGTAACCCAGGAGTACATTTCTCATGAGCCCACGGCTTACAGGTTTAGCATTGAACCCAAACTTCTCTGGGTTTGCTTGCTGAATATGGCAATAAGCAAATAAGGCAAAAGTCTTCGTCATTCTCTTTGTCTTTTTCATAAACAGATGTCTTCTTTCGTCTTTTCTTTCTTCCTTTATCAGATAAAACTGCTCTTTTGACTTTACTTTTCTTTTCTTCTTGTTCTTTTTTCTTTTGTTCAATATAATTCTTTTCAGGCGTATCCGTTAATATTGCGGATTTGCATTTCCTCTTATCAACTCTCATTTTCTTACGTCGTGGAGCCTTTGGCAGTGGTCGTACAACTTGTGGTAATTTTGCTAAACTGTTTGGACCAGGTTGAGGACTCTTAATTTGCCGTTGTATTTCCGGGTTCTGGAGGTCGATCATGTATCTTTTCACGTGAATTTGATGTTACTTATTGATTCTGTAATTTTTTCCCCTATGGTGAAATCGTGAAAAGTACAATTGTTTGCAATATTTATGATAATTATAATAAGTTTGGTTTATTTAGTGCACATTTGCGTTTATAATGTATAATATTTTGTTATCACTTTTTATTTTTATATTTCACGAATAAAAATGCTTCTGTGTTAATTCAATATTAAACTAGTATGTAACCATACAAGACAAAATTCACTAAATAAAATGTTAACCACACTGTTTTAAGTACGGAATGAGCATGCGCTATCTTTCATGTTTTAACCATCAAGCGTCTTGACTAAAATATGAAAATATGCATGCGTATTTCGCATTTATATATAGGAAATATCTAGTACTTTTAACTTATGACGAATTCGGTTGATGTGCACTCACTCCGTTCCAGTGGCTAGTAACTTTTTATTACAAGGTGCACGTGCTCGGAGTGCGTAGTTTTTAGTGCGATTTCACTCAAAACATTTTCACTGACCTAGGGGCAATCACTTGCACTGACCTAACATGATTCTGAACCGGTGGAGGGCAAGCCAACTGAACACTAAATACCGAAAGGGGGTGCACTCAGTGCGCACTAGTACGCACTAGTGCATCCAATCAAATTCGCCATTAGTTTCATTAATATGTGTAAGTAAAGCGGTAAGGCGGTTTCTCTTTTAAAAAGTAATTTATGGTTGTCATATAATGCATTTGTTTCGATTATAACATTTATTAACAGTATGTTAACCGATTATAATATTATATTTATTAATCTTACTCGATTATAATAATTTAAAATGAATACAACACTGAAACAAAAAGAAATAATGCTTCAATGGATGCAATTGCATCCGAAAGTAGCCAGAGGAAGATTACGTAGGAAAGGTGAAAGTCGAAAAGAAATGGTATTGTTTGTATACGTATTGAATGTAAATTTTAAGAAAAATATACAATTGTTTTATATGTATAATTTTATAATTTTAGAAAGAGTTATTAGAAGACTTCGCAAAAATCATAAATGCAGCTAACGTTGGCCTTATTAAAACTGGTAAAGAATGGTTAAAGGTTTTTATGATTATATATTCATTTTATAACACTATAATTAAATACAAACACTTGCACTCCCCCTCTCTTGAAACGAGGACCCTAGAGTCGCATACGATATCCATATGCTATATCCTATGATATAGCAAAGTATAGCACAAGATATCGTATGCGACATCTAGGGTCCTGACTGGTTTTGCCCGATGTTCTTTTAGGAGTATCAGGGGAGCAACACGTTCTTCCTTAATCCAGATGATGGATAGATTGATGGATGAATAGATGAATGGTTGAATAGATGATGGATGATGGAGAGATGGATAGATTAATGGATGGATAGATGGATAAATGATGAATAGATGGATGGATGATGGATAGATTGATGGATGAATAGACTGGTTGAATAGATGGATGGATACGGATGGTACGAATAGATGGATGGATTAATGGAAGGATTGTAACGATACGTCCTTTTTAGGGCGATCGTTCCGCGAGTCCGACCACCCGACACGAAAAAGTAATTGCCTTGCCGACGACCATCGGTCGGCTTCCGTCCGCTAACATCGGGACGAGGGCGTAAGGCGTTTGCGCCCCCAAATAAGCATAAAACCAAACTGGTAGCGAACCGGTTCCCGCAGGATGTTACCGCTCGGGCGTCAACACCGCGCCGATACCGTTTCCGTACCGCTCCGCACCGCTAGATCGGCGCTGATGTGCGGCCGCTCGAGCCGCCGTTTTAGACAAACAACCCCGCGGAAAGGGGTATCACAACAAAATTACCTTTTTAAAAAAAGGTACAAAAAAGCGCCAAGCATACGAGCCCGAAGAACGCGTTCAAAGATGACCTCTATAAAACTATAATGATATCAACAAATTGCGCCAATTATAAAAATGAGTATTTATGCAAACCAAAAAATCTATTATATTTATTCTATTTATTACATCTATTATATTTTTGGTAAATATTGACAATAACGGAGGCTGCCCCGATGATCTTGACTTGGATATATATTGTCAAGATTATTCTCCTGAGTAACCTTTAAAAGATTTTAGCCGTCGCTCGATATTTATTAAAAAGTTATTAACAAAAGAAGTTTAATGATTTTGCACGAATTTTCAGCTATCTACGCGAAGTGAGAACTTGATCTTAATATATATTATACAGATTATCCTTCCGAGTAATCTGCAGAAGAGTTTAGCCGTCGCCCATTGTTTGTTAAAAAGTTATTAACAAAAAAGTTTAATGAATAGAGCATAATTTTACGATTATATGTTTACAAAAGAGTATATTTGATGGAATTTTAGCTTTAAATCAGAAATAGGTTTGGGTTGGGTTATATTTTCCGAAACTGGAGCCCCGGACACATACGCTCGGTTTTCAGCCCGCTTTGCGGGAGGGCGGGGGGAGAGGGGCAAAGCCTCCCCCCGCCGGGATCCGTACCGTGTACCAAGTGATTAAAATCTGTGTGAAATTCGTTACATTGGCTCCGACGGGGGGGGGGACGAAACCCCTGCACCCCGCCCTCCCGCAAAGCGGGCTGAAAACGATGCCGATACCATCCCACACCGCCTTCTATGTCATTCGTCCGAGGTGTCCGAGGTATAAGTACATCATAACAAATCCTTCTCAGAAGTCTTCTCCTTTCAGTTGACTTTCGTTCGGCTATGTTGCTAGTTGCGATGTGTTAGAAAGTAAACGATGAAGCTTCATGAATTTTAAATCTTACACATAATAAGCAGCAGCTTATTGAATATTTGTGTGTAGGGATTGAGATAACAATTCCTTTGATTTTGATCCGCGTCTTTTCCGCGACGCTTTAACGGTGTCTATCAAGCTCGCGGCTCGCCTTAGATCCGTATCAAAGCGCACCGCGAGCCGCACGCGAAAAACAACAGGTCGGCGAGGCCGATTGATCTGCTTAATATATAAGAGCGAGGCTGACAAAAGTTAGTTAGTCCTGATACAGACCTTGTAGCGAACACGTCGTAATAAAGAGACGATTTTCACCACAATCTTCAGAAGTGGGATTCGAGTAGTACGATTCGAGCAGTACGATTCGGACAGAACGGTTCGAAGGATTCGTGAGTTACACGCGGTTCGGAAGTATTATTACGCGTAGCCATCATCACGATCGACTATTTCGCTGTGTGCGAGTGGAAGTAACGCGCTGTGTGCCGACTTGTCGCGTCGTGAGTGTTAGAAAGTCTAACGAGTAGTTACGTGTACCGATAACGACCCGTGATGAATCCTACGGACTATAGCATCGTGCAATTGAAAGAATTCCTGCGAGCAAGAAACCTCTCGGTGACAGGTAACAAAGCCGACTTGATACAGAGGTTGGAAGAGTACTCTCCTGATGTGTGGACTGAATGCGTCAGAGTAGCATGGTCGAAAGCCCGAATGAAGTCGAGGACAGTGCCGCAGCTCTGCAACCACTGCAGGATACGCCAACAAGCGGTCAAGACGCAATAAACCGCGAGCTTGATCTTGTTCGACGAGAAAGGGACCTGTTGCGGCGCGAGCTCGAACTGATGCGTCGTGAAACTGAGCTGAGGGCCCATACACCGACGTCCAGTGCGAGGAGCCTACCATGAGTGACGGCGGGATCAGCAGCACGAAGGGATTCAAGGACCTGCTGTGCGAATTCGATGGCTCGGGAAGCGAGTTCCGACGGTGAAAGCAGCAAGTCGAATTGCTGCGCGATACGTATCATCTTGATGGCAACGCTACAAGGGTGCTGATTAATTCCAGATTAAAAGAAAAGGCGTTAAACTGGTTCCATTCAAAACCAGAACATATTGTGCTAAGTGCAACAATCTCTTGGAGGAAATGGGACGAATGTTTGATCATCGCCCAAGCAAACTTACGTTGAGAAAAGAGTTCGAACAGCGAATGTGGCAGCCCGGAGAATCATTTTCCGAGTACTACCACGATAAAATAATTCTGGCCAATCGGATACCGATTGCGAAAAACGAAATAACCGATTATGTCATTGATGGAGTGCTCGACTCGAGATTACGAGACCAGGCAAGGCTGCAGCGGTTCCGGGAAGCGAACGAGTTGGTCGAAGCGTTCGAGAAAATTACCTTGAAAGGTGGTTCGAAGCCGGAACGAGGTGCTACTGGTGGCCATCAACAGACTCCTAAGCAGAAGACGAAGCCGGTCACAACGGAACGTACTGAGGCGAATCCATTGTCGAAGGGAACTTCGACCATGAGGTGTTACAACTGCAAGGAGAAGGGACATCGTGCAGCCGACTGTCCAAAGCCGCGAGTCAACGCGGGGAAACCTGAGAAGCGGTCCAACGATCCAGAGGAGAAAGCCAGCAGCGCAGCGACCGAAATGAACCTCATCCAGCCGTTCGTCGGGGTCGAGCCGTATACGGTACCCGTATCTTATTATATTCCGGATAGCGAAGGTAATGCGCACGAATATTCTCTTACGGCGATTGTTGATACAGGATCTCCAATTAGCCTGATAAAACCCGAATATGCACCAATTCATTGTCGTATCCCCGTTGCGGAAAATGATTATCGGTTCAATGGCGTTAATGATTCGCGTCTTGAAATATTAGACATTTTTGAGTGCGATGTAACCGTAAACGATATTAGTATGCGTATCAAATTTTTTGTCGTACCACAGAAAACGATGAGCGCCGCTGCATTATTAGGAAGAGATTTTACGTCTAGCCCCGCGGTTAAATTGGAAATCAGCCCAACATTTAGAGTTTGTCGAAACGAATTAGACGTACAACCGGAAGAAGATAGCTTCGTCGAGCAAATAATGCACATCGATTGTGTCGGTCGGTCGGATAATGAAGCTAATTTAAATATTAATCCGGATGTTCCTTACGATGTGGCGTTAACCGTAAAAGAATTATACAATGATATATATATATATATATATATATATATATATATATAACCGGTAAAGAGCCAGAAAACCCTGTGAGCGAACCGGAAATGACGATATGTCCGAAACACGAGTAACCGATTAGTTTCCGTGCACGCCGGTTAGCGCACGCCGACAAAATACAGGTCCGTGTTATTTTAGATGATTTGGTTAAGGAAGGCGTGATCCGAGAAAGTATTTCGTCGTATGCAAGCCCGATAGTACTTGTCCGTAAGAAAGACGGTAATCTGAGATTATGCGTAGATTACAGAGAGTTAAATAAGATCACGGTCAAAGAAACTTTCCCGACGCCTATGATTGACGATCACTTGGATCAATTAAAGGATAAAATAATTTTTAGCGCATTAGACCTGCGGAATGGATTTCATCATATTAAAATGGCTGAATCTTCCATTAAGTATACAGCTTTTATAACGCCGTTTGGACCATTTGAGTACTTGCGAATGCCTTTTGGCCTCACGAATGCTCCTCGAGTCTTTCAGAAGTATATTTATAACACTTTTCAAATTTTAATAAGGGAAGGTAAAATTTTAATTTACATGAATGACATTCTTATCGCGACTAAAGGATTGAAAGAACATTTGGAGATTTTGCGTGAGGTATTTGAAATCGCAAGACGGCATAAACTCAGATTCCGGTTAGACAAGTGCTCTTTTTTGTACAACCAGATTACGTATCTCGGTTATTTTATTGATAATAACGGTATTCAGCCCAGCACAGCGAACGTCGAATCCGTTATTAATTATCCTGTTCCGCGCAATACCAAAGAAGTCTAGCGTTTTATAGGCCTGGTGAGCTATTTTAGGAGATTCATTTCTAAATTTCACGTCATAGCGAAACCCTTATATGATCTTTTAAAGAAGAATGCAGAATTTACATTCGGCGTGGAAGAAAATAAAGCGTACAAAGCGCTGAAAGTTTGTTTGTCGAGCAAACCGATCTTGGCGATTTACTGTCCCTCCGCGGAGACAGAATTACATTGTGACGCGAACGCAAGCGGATTCGGCGCTATTCTTTTACAGAAGCAGGGTGACGGGCGGTTTCAACCGATTTCATATTTCAGCCATCGAACGACACCCACCGAGTCGAAATACCATAGTTTCGAACTCGAGTGTTTAGCCGTTATTTATGCCATCAAAAGATTCCACGTTTATCTGCTGGGCATTAGGTTCAAGATTATCACCGATTGCGATAGTTTCGTCTGACTCTTAGTAAGCAAACGATTAATCCGCGAATTGCGCGTTGGGCAATGTTCCTCCAACAATATGACTATGAAATAGTTCACCGACCGGGTAGCCGCATGGGTCATGTGGATGCCCTCAGTAGATGTAACAGTGTTTTAGTGTTGGAAGGCAATACACTTGAGCGAGTACTTTCGTTAAAACAGGATCAAGATCAAGGAATCCGGAAAATTCGTGATAAGTTAGAGAAAGAGGAAGACAAATTATACTAGTTAAGAGATGGTCTCGTATATCGCAAGATTAATAAACATAAATTATTATTTTATGTTCCGGAAATCATGGAAAATAATATCATTCGCACATGTCACGATGACCTCGGTCACGTGGGCGCTGCAAGGTGATTGCGAATATCATGAAAGTATATTGGTTTCCGAATATACACGGAAAGTAAAAACGTACATAACAAACTGCCTCAAGTGTATAGAATTTTCCACACCTAGCGGAAAACCGGAAGGATACTTGCACAGTATCCCGAAGGGGAATTTACCATTTCAAACATATCATATAGATTACTACGGACCTCTCGAGAAAGCTAGAGGATACAGATACATATTATCTATTACACTGGTCAACAAAATTTTATCGTTTTTATATTGTTTTTAAGGGAATAGGTATTCTTTACTAATTTGGGTGCGCTAAACATGAATCTGGCCTTTAAAATACTAAATTAGCTCTGGTTTTTTAAATAAACTGGATCAAAAGTGCAAAAAACCGTGTTTTTGGTCATTTTTGAACACCTGTAGAAAAACTACGGGAGCTCCTAGAACTTTGTAATTAGGATAAAATGAAAGCCCAAACCTTGCCCTTTTAGGCTATAGATTGAAAAATGAGGTGTCTTTAACTTGGAGTAACAATTGTTTTACGAACGCGCACCGCTTCCACCACATGCGATCCGCCACATGTATGAGCAGATGCATCTCGTGAGTTTGTTACGAGTCATAAAGTGTGTTTGCAAGTGCGAGGTACCATTCTTATTTATTTACATCGTATAAACATTGGAATTACGATTTAAGGTTTGTATAAATATGAGTTCATTACGAAAACTTTGTCTTAATCATCCAGATGTATTCTGCTACATTTGTGGTGAATATGCTGTAGAAAAACACAGACGAAGCCGAAGACAGGGGATGCTAGGGATAAAATAATTGGAGAGCGGAGAGAACAGTGCACGCGGCCAGAAAAGTATGTGGCGGAGTCGGTGCGCGATCGTAAAAAAATTGCTACTCCAAGTTAAAGGCACCTCATTTTTCGATCTATAGCCTAAAAGGACAAAGTTTAGGCTTTCATTTAATCTCAATTAGAAAGTTCTAGGAGCTCCCGTTGTTTTCTACAGGTGTTCAAAAATGACTAAAAACCCACGGTTTTTGCACATTTGACCCCGTTTTGTTTAAACACTAGAGCCAATTCACTATTTTCATTTCTACATTTGGATTCTACGGGAAAAAACCTATCAGAATGAGTTGCCATTGGCCCGACAAAAAATTCGTGTTCCCCAGTGTTATCGACGCTTTTACAAACTTCGCGCGACTCTATCCGTGTAAGTCCACAACCTCAGGTAAAGCTATTAAACATTTAAAGGAGCATTTCCGATGCTACAGCAAGCCGCGTCGACTAATAAGTGATCGAGGTAGTGCTTTCACCTCGGATGAATTTCGAAATTTTGTAAAAGAAGAGTCTATCGAACACGTTTTAATAGCTGTCGGTACTCCACGGGCGAATGGGCAAATAGAGAGATTGCATCGTGTTTTGACGCCGATGCTAGCGAAATTAAGTAATTCATCCAACTAATGGGATCAAGCAATTAGTTCGGTTAAGTTCGCAATGAATAACACAACTTGTAGATCGACGGGACATGATCCTAGTCAATTATTATTTGGCCTAGAGCAGCTAGGACAAGTAAACGATGTTATACGTTTACATTTAAATAGTCAAGTGACGGAAGATAGAGACTTGGAGGAAGTGCGGGAAATAGCTTCACGTGAGATAAGTAAAATCCAAGCTGCGAATGCGAAATCATACGACCGTACTCATAAGAGAGCAACCACCTATAATGTTAATGACTATGTAATGATAACGAACGTTGATACCACTGTCGGAGCAAACAAGAAACTAATTCCGAAGTATAAAAGACCTTATGTTGTGGAAAAAGTTTTAGATTCCGATCGTTATGTTGTATCCGACATCCCGGGCTCCCAGGTAACACAAATGCCATATACGGGAATAATATCCGCCGAACGAATGAAATCCTGGATGCATTAGATATAGTGCTTAGTTATAAGACGCGTTATTATGTTATTGTATTTTATTTTGTGTATCGTTATGAAAGTTTATTTGATTGCGTTGTGAAGTTGTAAAGATGAATATATTTTGTGTTAACGGTGCATTGTTCGTAGCGACTATCATGACCGGGACAGTCAAGAATCAGGATGGACGAGCTGTAGGGATTGAGATAACAATTCCTTTGATTTTGATCCGCGTCTTTTCCGCGACGCTTCAACGGTGTCCATCAAGCTCGCGGTTCGCCTTAGATCCGTATCAAAGCGTACCGCGAGCCGCACGCGAAAAACAACAGGTCGGCGAGGCCGATTGATCTGCTTAATATATAAGAGCGAGGCTGACAAAAGTTAATCAGTCCTGACACAGACCTTGTAGCGAACACTTCGTAATAAAGAGACAATTTTCACCACATGTGTGAAAAGGAAGTCATCCGTCGAGAAATGACATGTCCACAGTGCAACACATTTATAAATATCGCATATGAATCCAATATATCAAGATCAAGTCCTCACTTCGCGTAGATAGCTGAAAATTTGTGCGAAATCATTACATTTCTTTTGTTAATAACTTTTTAATAACCAACGAGCGACAGCTAAAACCTTTTGAAGGTCACTCAGGAGGGTAACCTCTATAATATATGTCACGGTCAAGGTCATCGGGGCGGCCTCCGTTATTGTCAATATTTACCATATTTTTATACAACTAAATATTTTAATACATATAAATATTTCAATACAAATAAGTGTTTTTTCAAAATACTTAGCGTTGCTAAACCGATTCAATAATTGTCTTAGTATTTAAATAATCTAAAGATTACAATAATTTCTTTACACTCTAAATTACATGACACAATTCGTCGAAATACATAAAATATATGTACATACAACTGTAGTTCAACTTATTCTTTACTTAATTCTACTGTCACACACTCACACACACACACACACACACACCACACACACACACACACACACACACACACACGCACGCACGCATTCACGCACGCACGCATTCATAAGACAGAAAGAAAGAGAATAAGGCAACTAACATATTGATTCGGTTTAGCAGCGCCAAGTATTTTGAAAAAACACTTATTTGTATTGAAATAGTTATATGTATTAATATATTTAGTTGTATAAAACTATAATAGATGTAATAAATAGAATAAATGTAATAGATTGTTTGGTTTGCATAAATACTCATTTTTATAATTGGCGCAATTTGTTGATATCATTATAGTTTTATAGAGGTCATCTTTGAACACGTTCTTCGGGCGCGTATGCTTGGCGCTTTTTTGTACCTTTTTCTAAAAAGGTAATTTTATTGTGATTATCTTATCTTCGCACTAGGAATAGATAGAAAAACCGTTCAAAAACGTGTTAAATACTCTTCACACCGTACAATTCACAGCGCAATTGAAATAGCAATATTTACATTGTAAGTTGCATAATTAATCAATTAACAGATCAGGGCAGGTTCTGTACGTCTGGGAAGTGTACGCGGAGCCTCCCCACTACAGAACCATGATAACACCAGACGACGACGGCGTGGGTCTCAAAGTTCGAGACACTTATTAGAATCTTATTGGTCAAAGTTGATCCCCACATACGTAATTTTTAAACGCCCACCCTTTCGTCCAAGATATAAAATGGCCGGCGACGCTCGGAACAGTCAGAATAGTAGTAGTAGAGTCTTTTCCAGTTTTATTTTCCAATTTTTTTCCGGCTTTTTAGTTCAGATTTTAATTCAGAATTCGGTTCCGAGTTCGATTAGCGCTATCAGTGTCCAGTTAGTTAGAAGCGTGATTAACCGAGAATATATAGCGCAACCCAGCAAGTGATCTGTAAGAGAGACTGCGGCCACTCGCACCCATAGGATCAAGGTAGAAATTATATTATCAATTAACATTCTTATGATTCCAAAGATTATCATTAATAAAGGCCTAATACGAAATAACGGAGAAATCTCTAGCAAAGCTTCCTCTCTATCTTTTTAAAATATCTCTCGTTCGCATTGTTTTCCTTCCTTAAGTTATTGAAGGATTCTCGACTGGTGCTACTGAAGAGCGTGGACCTAGTCGTTCAAGTTGGCGCTACCGGAAAGTGTGGCCCTATCTTGCGACAATAATCTTTCAGCAACCCGCGGTATCTTACTTAGATAAATTAGAATCATATTTATGCCTATCAAGAAGGGGCGTAGAGTTCAGGAAAGGAAGCTCCGTTACCAGATTCGTCTCGCTTTCTCCAATAACCAAGACCCGTTTCCTTTCTATCAAAAATTAGCAGTACTAGAAACTAACAAAGCATTAATCAAAGAACACCTTTATTCTCTCCGAGAACTAACCATTGAGAATAAATATCCTGACTTCCGCACAATTCGTAAGGGTGATCCGCGACGCGTAGTTTACCGGTTTCGGGAGTTGCTCGGTTTAGACAGAAAAGAAATCACGATACCGAATACGTATCCGATACTTCCACCCGTTCAAGAGTCTTAATTTAACAGACATCTTGCTGCAATTTGCATACTCCGTCCCAGGGTAAATTACTTAAATGCCCGAAAAGGAGGATTTTTGACACGTTACTACGACGTAATACTTGAAACCTGCCATGATGTTAGAAGAGGTGGCAGCTAAGGGAAAAGCTTTTGCGACTATAGCCGGGACTGTCATAAATTGTTATGGTTGAGCCTGGATGATTCAGCATCCATTGATCAATTTCTGTATTATGTATTTCTTTAAAGGTCCAGAAATAGACTGATCTAACGGCTGCAAGCGATGGGTGCAATGTGGAGGAAATGAAAGCATAATTATGCCGTTTTCTTTTGCAAATTTAAGTCCTTCTAGAGAAAGATGAGATCCATGGTTATCCAGAAGCAAAAGGTATGGTTTTTCTTTGGTAGATTTAACATGATTGTGAAAATGCTTCAGAAATTGAATAAACTGAATAAACAACCCTTCAGTCATCCATCCTGAAGGATTACTTTCACCTTTACAACCAGTTGTCCCTAATAAAATGATCCTTGAAGTGAACACGCGAAAAAACAAAGAAAAGTGGAACCGTATTGCCCGTTCCAGACACAGCAACAGCCAAAGTTACAAGCGAGACCCTTTCTGCTGATGTAACCGCTCCTATTTGTTTGAAACCACTTTGAGCAATTATTTTGTTTGTTTTCTGTACGGTAGTTACTCCCGTTTCATCCAGATTCCGGGTATAATGCGGCGGAATATTACATCTTTTTAAAATTCTTTCTAAATTATCAAAAAATGTCCAACATTATGCTTATTACAACTTGTAGCGCGTGCCAAACTTGTTACTTCAGGTGTTCTTATGGATGAGCTGTCATGACGTTTTAAAAATGACGTAAACCAGTCGACACCAGCTTGTTTGTTAGTCTACCAAGACATTGGTATTTGTACATTATTTTCCACAGCTAGATCATAAGCCATTTTTCGGACTTCCTTTGGACTCAACCCGAAATAAATATCAGATGCCTCTGATAAATAGGCTTCCAGTTCCTTTTCTTGAGCATCAGAAAAGATTTGTCGATTTTTCTTATAGCCGACATGAGTTATGAGAGACGTCACACAACTACTATTGATTTCACTATCTGTGAATTTATGACAATACCGAGCCAGGGTTCGATAATTAATTTTTAAATCTTTAGCTATGGATCTAATAGACTTTTGCGCTGTTTTACTTCTCCTGCTGCACGCAACATTAAGTTTGGAGATACCCGACCGTGCTCCGTCTTCCTTTTATATACTCGTGGCATTATTATAAATTACTGTAAAAGTAAAAAGAAACCCATATTAAAGCACCAGTACAGCTAGTAAGTAAAATGGGGTGAGTTGTCACATGTGACAAACAACCCCAAAGGCCTTTGACAACTTGACCCAAGCGATAAATAAATAATCTTAACACAGACCTTCCAAAATGTTTAAAAAGTAACAATTTTCACATTAAACTAATGTTGAATGAAGTTCTACGAAATAAATCATAAGGAATTACAAAATACATAGTAAATCGTATACTTACACGATGGAAAGAACGCCACAAAAATTTACTTCAAGCATGCGTAAACAATTAATGATCCTTCTGTTTCTTACGCAATGCCGCAGCAAACTGACCGTTCGCGGCGGGAACGACGATGTATTTGCCTCGCTGTGACGTGTTGCTAGACATTTGCAGGCGATTGTGATTTTGTTATAACCGTTGTCACAACCTACCCGTGTGACAACCATACCCGGTCTCCCCCACCTGGTCCTTACCCTCTCCACTCACATCAGTAATGCCAGAAAGCGTGCCACGATTCGCGAGACCATTCCCACTCCATCCTCACCGAATGCTATAAAGCACGCTTTCTGGCACAGCTGCCTCACTGCCCCGTAATAAACGACGAGCGCGCGGCCCTCCTACCGACGACCTCGCTGCACGAGCCGCTCTCATTTGTACTGATTCGCTAATCTTCTTTTATTAACAACTCGAAATTTTACGTGTTGTTTGCAAAATAGTAGAAGACGTTTTAGTTCAACTTAATGAAATCTATCTGCAGGAGACCGATTGGACAACTTACGCGAGACACCCTGTATAATGGAATTTAAGAATTTCTGTTGTTAACATCTTAAACAATAACTTCCATATATGAAAAGAAAGGAGGAGATTACTAATAGGAGAACCTCCCAAGTGTAAGTCTGAGATCGGGATGAACTTTTGTAGAATGAAAGGGCTTTTTTTAAACTCCAATTTTGCTCACTTTAAGTCGTCGTATCTTTTATATTTTTTATTTTTGGCGTTTTTGCCTAAGGAAACTTTTAATCAGCATCACCTAAACTACAACATATTTCAATTTCAGCCAATTTGACCGGAGCCGATTTTTTCCTATAAAATGAGCGGGGTCCTTTTTAATTGTTGTTTTCTCTGAAACGGCTGTTCATAGCACCTTAAGTCTAAACAGGTGTTTACTTACTCTTAAAGCCCTTTCATTCTACAAAAGCTCATCCCGATCTCAGACTTACACTTGGGAGGTTCTCCTTGTAAAATTTAATATTGTTGAAGATGATAACAAAAACAGGAACATAAAAATTATACAGACTGTTGAGTTTAGAATGCAATACTCATTAAATTGTTAAAACTACAAAAAGGGCTAAATAATAGACGTCCTTTTTTGTATAAAAATGTTTAAAAAAGTACTTTAAATCAATACATTATTTAAGCAATTTGATATATATATTTTATTAAGACAAATTAAAAGTTATAGTAACCATTTTTAATAATATTTATTGACAGATTTTTCCCGCTCGGGCGCCGAGTTCGGAAATAAAAATTGCCGAGATGCGAGATACTTATGGGATATCACCTGGACTTGATAGAACAGCTTATCAACAAGGTGGATATCAAATATTAGCACTAGTAGTCACCCTTGGAATCTCTGTTGTTTCCGGATTAATAACAGGTATGTTGGAACAAAGTTGAACTTCAGAGTGATAAGTAAGGAATTCAGATCATGACTAAACAAAATAATAAATAGTAATAATAAATAGCTTCCGCTGTATATTATACTTGCAATAGATATTGGTAAATATGTCGATGGAAGGAGGCAGCCCTAATGACCTTGATCTTGACATATGTTATTAAGGTCATGACCCTGAACAACATTCAAAAGAGTTTAGCTATGGCTTGTTTGATAAAGAGGGGAACGTCCCGTTCGGCCACGTTGATATTGACCGCAGTCCCGATTGACCACGTTGAAATTGACCACGTTGCAATTGACCACAGTCCCGATTGACCACGGTCCCGATTGACCACACATTGGAAATCAGAACGGGCGTGTCCCGTTTGCACACGGAACGATTGCACACCGCACGATTGCATACGTAATATTGCACACGTTGTATTGCACACGTTGTATTGCACACTATTCTATTGCACACAGCACGATTGTACACCGCACGATTGCACACGCACATTGCACGATTGGATATCGCACTATTAGACACTGCACGATTATTTAATAAAACTGTATGAACGAAAAATTTTTAATGATCAGTAAATGATTCCGCATAGGTTTAACGAGGTTCGTGCCTTGAACATTCCACGCCAATCGAGGTCCACCGCGGGCGGGGTAGGCCCCCTAAAGTTTGTTTATATTTTGTTTCGGCGAGAGTGCAGGTGGAAGGTACTTCGCCGAAGGCGAAGCCCTTCCACTTGCATTACCCGCCCCACGCAAACACTGTCAAGTCATCGGTACGATTCCACATAGGTTCAATGACATGAAGTCAAAAACAGACCTCTTTGAACATACGTGCGCTAGCTATAATTGAATATCATCGGTTGTAAATTGGTGTCCAATCGTGCAGTGTCTAATAGTGCGATGTCCAATCGTGCAATGTGCGTGTGCAATCGTGCGGTGGTCCGATCGTGCGGTGTACAATCGTGCTGTGTGCAATAGAACAGTGTGCAATACAACATGTGCAATATTACGTGTGCAATCGTTCCGTGTGCAAATAGAGACCACCCCATAAAACACATGCATGTTTCTGATTTCCAATATGTGGTCAATCGGGACCGTGACCAATATCAACGTGGTCAATCGGGACCGTGGCCATTATTAACGTTGTCAATCGGGACCGTGGCCAATATCAACGTGGTCAATCGGAACATGGTCAATCTCAACATGGTCAATCGGGACCGTGGTCAATATCAACGTAGCCAAACGGGTGCCACTCATAAAGAGTTATTAATAAAAGAAGTTTTATGATTTTGCACGAATTCTCTGCTGTTTACACGATGCAAGAACTTGACTTTGACATATTGGGTTGGGGAAAAAGTTTCTTCGTATTCTCCCGGTAGATGACGTTAGGATCGCGTAACTCTGATAATATTAATCGGATCTGACAATACTTGCGTGCGTTTGAAAGGTGACATATCACAGAGAAATTAAAGAAAACTAGTTGTGATTTTTATATACTCACAAGGAAACATACGGAAGTGTCCCTCTCCGATTTTGATGAGCTTTTAATATGTTATTTTCCAGCTCAAAATAAGGGACACGTATTTTTTTATACGTGCCCTTTCGCACTTTTAGAGGGTTAAACACCCCTTTGAAAAAGTCAATTTTTATCTTTCGAGGCGAATATCTTCGAAACTATTAAAGATAGAAAAAAGGTTGTGTGAAGCAAAATTAATGGCTTTTAGAGTACTTTAAGAGTGTAGAAAAAAATTTTAAGTTTTTTATTTTTCAAAATATCCCCACCATATCATTTTTTTCAAAATTTTGAAATTTCTTCATCAGCAATAGAAAGCTTAGTTGTTTACGAATTCAACCATATATAATAAAATTACGTTCATTACGTCACATCTCAGCGAAAAAAATCGTCCGACGGCAATCGAAAATGGATTTGAAAGGCAAGGACTAGTACTATACGATACCATTGGCAGAAATGTTTCAAAAAATTTGGTTCTCCCATAATAAAGTCATGAAATTGGCTGAAATATCCATTTTTGAATCATTTAACCACAAATTACTCAAAAACCTGACGTGCTGCGGAAATTCTGCGGCCAGATTCGTTTTCAGCGTCAAAAAATCTATCAGATTCTCCTACTCTGCTTTTTGTAACTAACAAAACCTAAAATTTCGCAGGCCTGTGTTATATTTTAAACATGTATGCATATATGTATGTAATTTATTATGTATAATTTTTAAGGCAAAATGCAATTCAATCCGAGAAACGTCATAATACTGCTGTTTACTGCTGCTACTTTTAATTTGCCACAAACTCCTGTTACAAATGAGGAAATGGAAGTAAAAGGGAAAATAGAAAACATGCTGCAAAAAATGTACGAGGATAAATACGAAATTGAAGAAGAAGATTCTCTTGATTTTGAAAAATCATTCGATATACCTGAAACAGAACCAGTAGCAGAGGAAGAAGATAATGAAAACGAAATAACATATGTAAAGGAAATGATATGTGTAAATGATGATATTCCAATTGAATATAAAAGAAATGCTGTTGCGTTTTGGAAACCCGTTAATTCAATTAAGGCAAAATCTTTCGAGAATGTGAAACATAGAGTTCAGAAAGTTACATCATTACACCAATTACGAAGATGGCAAGAACAAGTGAACAGAGGTGGAACTAGATTGCAGAAGCTAAAAGAAATTTCATCATACACATTAGATAAATTCAACGAAGGTCTTGAAAAAGGAGTAATTATTCACGACATTGATATTACTCGATGGGCCCTGAAAGCGCAACAGGAAATAAATGCACCAGGATTTACAGCATCAATTGGATGGGTAAGAAGCTTTAAGCTAGCACATAATATTGTTTCCCGAAAAATTACAAAATTTATTACAAAAAAGACTTTACAATCAAAAGAAAATCTGATAACCGAAGGCAATAGGTTTATTGACAATGTTAAAGAGTATATTACGGGCTATGGACTTGAAAATGTTATAATTCAGATCAAAGCGGATTTTAATTAGAATTTCACTCTGGTCGTTCTTTAGCAATCCAAGGTACAAAAAAGGTTGAGTGCACGGCACAGTCGATATCGGCAACTACACATTGTTACACTATACAACCGACAATTTTAGCTGATGGTAGATTATTATCGCCTCTTTTTATTGTTTCAATAGAACGCACTGGATCATTCGGTCCGAGAGTACAAGAAATAATGTTTAGAGAAAACAATATTTATGTTATGGCTTCTCAATCTGGAAAATTAACATCACGTGATAATGATGTAACTTTCTGAACTCTATGTTTCACATTCTCGAAAGATTTTGCCTTAATTGAATTAACGGGTTTCCAAAACGCAACAGCATTTCTTTTATATTCAATTGGAATATCATCATTTACACATATCATTTCCTTTACATATGTTATTTCGTTTTCATTATCTTCTTCCTCTGCTACTGGTTCTGTTTCAGGTATATCGAATGATTTTTCAAAATCAAGAGAATCTTCTTCTTCAATTTCGTATTTATCCTCGTACATTTTTTGCAGTATGTTTTCTATTTTCCCTTTTACTTCCATTTCCTCATTTATAACAGGAGTTTGTGACAAATTAAAAGTAGCAGCAGTAAACAGCAGTATTATGACGTTTCTCGGATTGAATTGCATTTTGCCTTAAAAATTATACATAATAAATTACATACATATATGCATACATGTTTAAAATATAATTAATAATCGTGCTTAAAGAATAGTAACACATTTTATTGTATTTACATTATAATAGGGGAGCGCGGGACTAAACGTTCCGATTTTGAGAAAACATAGAAAAATACTGAGAAAATATCTTTGTATTCTTTTGACTACTGACTAATTTGTCATCGAATTTATTATATTTTAGTGTTTTAAGCGTATTTGTGATATAGTGCAACTAGTTTTTTATTCAAAGGCATTTATTTATGTTAAGTCGAGAGGAACTTCTTACCCCGTCATGGGGCTAGTTGTTACTGCCCTGGGGTAAGTTGTTACTAAGAAAGAATAAGTCATATTAATAAATAAAAACACTAAATTACGTTAATAAATTGTGTTTGTTGAATTAGAATGAGTATTAAATTGTATGCTTTCTTTATTTTTATGCTAAAATAACATCTTAAAATCAATCATAATCATATTTAAATAATCATATTAATAACTCAATAACCTTATGTTCCAATAACCTTATATATTAATGAGATCGTCACTCAATAACCTTATGTTCTCAATAACTTTAAATATTAATGAGATCGTTACTTAATCTTTTTACGATGTAATTTAACAAATCAACTTAAAATCTAAATATTCAGCCTTTTTTTCAGGACGTTTCAAAAAATTACAAAGAGTCATCAGATTCACAGTTTGGACATACAAAAAACAACTTATTAATACCTGTGTTTTTTATACATTTTGAATGAGCCCAGTTCTTGCATTGTGCACACTCGATCCACTCTTCTCCAGGCTGCGACTTCGAATATGCACACTGTAAAAAAAGTATGTAAAGTTACATAAAAAATGAGTGTAACGATTACATTATTAATAATGGAAATGTATAAATTCATGTACTTTTACAAACAATTGTTTTTTTACTCTTTGTTGTGTAAATAATTATTTATATTTTGCAAAAAATTACAAGATTAAAAGTATAATTTATAGAGTTATGTAAATATACAATTTTTGTGTAACATTATATAGTATATCATAATATATTACACATCATATATTAATTTTACATATTACAGCTGAATTTTTACGTAAATATATATTACAAAAATAAAAAAATTATTAGAAATTTGCAATCATTTTTAACTAATTTAGTTTTTTTTACGTTGCAACATAAGTTTCAAATTAAAAACTTTTGGTTAGACAATTCATTTTCGGTAAGATATATTTTTATGCATATATTTATGCCAAGCAGTTTACGCTGCCACTGTTTCAACTGTTGAACAACTGTTCAACTGTCGTATCGATAACTCGCCCGAGTGAGAGTAGAGGACTGAAAATCATATGTTTGTCTCCTTCTACTGCTCAACATTATCCAAAATCCCGTACCGCAAGAACAATGAGGATGCTCATAATTTCGAAATTAGTGTATGTAGTACCATGCGTTTTCATAGTCCTTGGCTGGATTCGGGGAGACGCTATTTAGCACTATTTAACGCTGAAAATCTATAGTCATGTCACGTATACTATAGATTTTCAGCGCTACATAGCGCTAATAGCGTCTCTCCGAATCCATCCCATACGATACGCCCCTGAAGACTCGCCGTCGCGCGTTATAACAAATGAACAGTCGTTGTTACGTGGTGAGCGGTTAGAAAAGATGTGACTCTCGAAAGCAGGCAGATCATTCCGAGCACTGGTTCCAAGCAGTTTGAAACGTTAATTTACTGCGTGACATTTTTCACGAGTAATAAAATCAGTATAAAGTGATTTTGTTGTGCAAGTACAGAAGTAAAATTCGATACTGTCGCTGACCGAACTTCAAGAAGTACAAGAAAGCTTATCGAAAAAAAGTAAGTTTTTATACATAAGAACAACTATGTTACATACTGGATGTAAATTTTTGTATCGACGTGAAACCGATATTCACAAAATTTTATTAGTTTTTATAATTGTACATAACAATTTTGTTATGGTTATCCTAGAATACGGCAATTTTCACTTTTACCTTTTACTTCTTTAAAACTTTACGATTTTTTTCGTTCAGGCTTAAGAACTAATTTTTCAATCAAAAATGCTAACATGTTAAATGTGTAATTCCATGTTTCCTTCTATTCTTTTGTACAATAAACATCAAGTTTTTCATAAAAATATGCCTAATTTACGAATAACTTGTTTCTTCAAAGATTGCGGAAAACAGTTCAATAGATATTTTAACTTTAAAAAATATATTCTTAGATGGCATACTAAAAATTGCGGTAAACAAATAGACATAATTTATCGTTGCAGAGAAAAAGATTGTAATATCTGTTTCACAAATACAAAAGATTTTAATAGACACTTATATCATCATATAAGGCAAAGTAAATTTGAGATATATTGTGGATACCCAGCTTGTTTGAATACAACACTTTTTAAAACAGTCAATTGTTATGCAGTACACATATGTAGACATCACTCAAATTTATGTGAACAAGATATTGTTGATGATGCTCATAAGAAATTAGATCACAGTACTAAAGATGATTATATGGATACTAGTGATAATTGTGTTTTAGAAGAAGAGACTTTCAATCTCAGAGAGAATCAATCTTTTACTGATGCAGTACAGTATGTAAGAGCTATTTCACAATTGTATTTCAACTTAATTACAAAATATTCTTTGATAGAACGTTCTTTACAAGCTATAATAGATAGATGTATCATCCATAATTGAACTTTCTTATGAGCATTTTATCGCTGCTTTAAATGACAGTGATTTACAAGATGATGTTAAAAAAAGAATCAAAAATATGTTTCAAAGCAGCCATAATCTTTTCTCAAACATTTATAGTCCTGTAAATGGTTGTCTTAGAAGTACTTATGCAAGAAATATATATTTTAAAAAACATTTTGACATTGTTATGCCTGTACAAATAAATTTAGGATTTGATAACAATCACAAAGAGTGTTACTATCATTACGTTCCAATTTTGAATACTTTAGAAGTCTTATTAACTAATCCTAATATCCGACAATTCTGCTTAAATTCTTATAATAATTCTAGTAATGGTAACGTGCTATCTGATATACAAAGTGGTAACATATTAAAAAATAATAATTTCTTTCAAAGAAATAAAAATACGTTAGAAATTATATTATTTCAAGATGCATTTGAAGTATGCAATCCGTTAAGTTCCTCAAAAAAAAAAGTTTAAACTTGTCGGTCTTTACATGATTCTTGGAAATTTACCTGCTTATCTGAGGTCAAAAGTGGAACATATACAACTTGTTTTTCTATGTTATGAAAAACATATCACGTTCTTTGGTTGGGAAAAGATAATGGAACCTTTAATAAATGATTTAAGAAATTTAGAGAAAAATGGAATAGTTATTTCTGGTCCAAATGAACCAATTAATTTCACTGGTACTGTAGTAGCTATGTTAGGCGACAGTTTAGGAAGTCATTAAATAGGTGGTTTTACAGAAAATTTTCATTCCTCAGAATATTTTTGTCGTTTTTGTGACATAACTCAAAATCAATTACAATCAACATATGTATGTAAAAATATAAATCGCAATCCAGACAATTACAATTTATGTGTGAAACAAACTGAACAAACTACAAAAATCGTAAAAGGCATAAAGCGAAATTCACCTTTGAATAAACTTAGTTATTTTCATGTATGTAATCCAGGGTTACCACCCTGCGCAGCTCATGATCTTCTAGAAGGTATTATTCCTTATGATCTTATGTATTGTGTTAAATATTTTGTTAAAGAAGGATGGTTTACTTATAACTTTTAAATTCTCGATTGCAAAAAATAAAATTTCTAAATGAAACTAAATACAACAGCATTCCATTCATAAAAGATTCGTGTAAAATTACTGGTACTGCAAGTCAAGTTAAAAGATTACTACTGATATTTCCTTTAGCTATCTTTGATTCAATTAAGGATACTTGAAAATGAAGTTTGGTTATTAATACTGCAACTTCGAGAAATCTGTTCTTTGATTTTTGCTTGTGCATTATTCTTTGGCCAGATTGCGCTATTGCAAGAGAAAATAAATGAATATTTATTGTTAAGATCCAAATGTTTTCCAAACATAAAATTCAGACCAAAACACTTATATTTCACATTATATTTCTCATTATCCTTCTTTAATTGTATCTTTTGGTCCGCTTAAACATTTATGGACTTTACGATTTGAAAGTAAACATGGATATTTTAAAAACATTATCAAGCATACGCAAAATTATAAGAACATAACAAAATCGTTATCATATAAACATCAATATTTACAAAGTCAACTTCCAAAAAATACATACTGTTCTTTGGTAATAGTGGATAACGCAGAAGAATATATTCCAGAAAATTTTAGTAACAATATTTCATCCGTTATAATAGATTATTTTTATGATAAAAGGAATGAAAATTTTAAATATATAGCTTCACAAATTACTTTCAAAGGCATTACATATAAAACAAATATGTATCTGCGTAGGAAAAGACTGTTATGATAACTTTATCATATGCAAAATCAAATATTTTTCAATAAGTAATTCTTATTCAAATGTATATTTTCTGGGTACCACGATAAAAGTTGTATATAATTCTGATTTTGGAATATATGAACAATTCGAAATTAAAGATCAAGAACATAAAATCGATAAAATGTCTTTGTTTCCATACTCTGCTTTACTTATTCCACATCCTATTCTTGAAACTTACTTAAATTCCATTGCCGTTTATATCTTTAAATATGCACCTCTCGACCTATGACATTATGTGAGTAATACTTTGGTAATACTCATTGTTCAGTATTATTATTTAGTATTATGTATAACATGTGTATATATTTTCTGTTTTGCAGATGTCTTATTTATTTAAAGTTTGGTCGGCCAATAGAAAACAAAAAATCTCATTGGTAATTCATCAATCGGATAACATGTTACCTGAACTTATTACAAAAAGTAATAGCAAACTTGGTATTAATGGTTCCACTCTTGTTATGGAAAAGGATGGTGCAAATATCGATGATAATGATGTTCTAAAATTTTGTTCCGGTGAAACTTTTATGTTACTGCAAGCAGAAGAATTTTGGTCACCTCAAAATGAGACGGAATTACGCAGTACAGCATCAGCGGATATTCTAAGTCTAAGTGATTCTGCATCTACTTTGCCAACTTTGTCAAGTACACGACATGCTTCATCTCCAATAACTGTGTCGCATATTAAATCAGACAATTATGAAACTTGGACAAATTTTCATATACCTTGGGACAATTTGGAATCTACAGTGCTTAAAGAATTAGAAGCAGAAAACCGTAGCAAATATGTAATACATGCTGTTGTAAATCGTATAGTTTCAGAAATGAGAAACATATAGGAATTTATCCCATCTAAAGCATTTAAAATAGTTGCTAAAAAGGTCATCGAAAAATATCCTCAAATATTCAAAGCTATGGATAAAGATGGTAAATGTTTCGGAGATGGAAGTCATACATTATATTTAAAACTTCGTGATAGAAATTGTTATCTTAATAGACCACACATGAAAAGGTCTTTAAGTCGAAGTTTAAATATACCGTTAAAAAAACAACGAAAAATTTTATCTGCCAAAGCTGGATGTAGTAATTGGCAACCTGACCATTATGAGGAATCAGAAACAGAAGATACAGTAGAAGACAAAACTGAATTTCTACGGCAAGTAATCCTTCAAGATGCTCTAGAAAATGATCCTGATACTCAAAAGAAAATTTATTTATATCTTGAAGCAACGTATCCTGCACAAAGGTTATTCCTGAATAATGTCCATAAACCACTTACAATTCAAGATATAAAAACTTCATGGCCGATACTTTTACAAAAAAAGTATATGTTCTGGCATTATCACAAATTAATGGAACACTCTATACATAAACTGAAAGAACAAATGTTAAAGAAACGGGAAAAAATGCTCAGTTATGGACGTCTTAAAAATTATAAGGAAATTATTAATACAACTGGCTCAACGGAGATTAAATTAATCAAAGTCATTATGAAACATTTTAAAGATGACTTCCATGCATTATTTAAAACATATCCTGTAAGTTTCACTTGAATATATATCATTATCTTTGTCAATCAATTATATGATTTTATAAATGTAACCAATTTTTTTATTGTATAGGAAGGGACAGCCTTGAAAGAAATTGAAGCACCTATTGCTGCACCATGCATTGTAATCATAGGTAATATATTATATTATAATTATCTTGGTTTTAAAATTATTTTAATTCTTATATTTTTATGTGTATGTACTTGGTTGTGTGTTACAGATGATACGGAACATTGGATGTTTTATTTATTTATAGAAGCAATGCACATTGAGAGAACATATTGCTTTTATGAAGCTCTGGAAATGTTGATGTCTGCGTACTATGTCTTCAACATGGAATATCCTTCACACTGTGCATGTACCTTGGAATTTATATAGAAGTATTTTTTAAACATTCATCCAATCTCTGGTACTAAATCACGTCAAGTCAAAACGAAATACAAAGTACTTTCACTGTTTAACAAATTAAGAGACATTGAAGATAAATCTATTGACAAAGAAAACATTTCATCAGACTCATAAGTGTTTCACTTAATATTGTTTGGCGTTTGGCGTACAGTATACATTAAGTTTCTAAACATATTTCTTTCCTGCTTTTCTTACTTTTCCTGCTTCTATAAAATGATATACAGGGTGATTCAGAACAACCACGCGTCCTTGCAAAGACGTATTCTGGAAGTAATTCTGAGACGAATTTTCCTCTACGAAAATTTTGTCCGAAGCTTACTTTTTGAATTATTAAAGGAAATAGTTAACGAGTAACGGGCCGAGTATAAGAGGCAGACAGGGGCGGCGCGCGACGCGACTTACCGCGACGCTTAGGCGGGGCGCTCAGCTGGTCGCTGCACACAAGATACCTACTAAATACATGCATGTGATACATCACACACACACACACACACACACACACACACACACTCTCTCTCTCTCTCTCTCTCTCTCTTCTCATTCACTCACTCACCTGTACAGATTCGATGTTCTCATACTTGACGAATTGTAACTTGACAGATGAATAATTTCACCGTGGCTCAGATCGCACCTCACGTTTCCATCCACAAATCCACACCGAGTAATAAGCCAGAAGTTTTTTTCTGTCATAAATTGTCATCACGTATCGATACGCACTCGTATTTACTGACGTACTTGAGTGACAAACGAATCTATCGATTTATTATTGCTAGTCGCTACCGATAAATTATTCGGCGACTGAAAATTATTCAAAGAAAGAAATACACATTACGCACAATCACAGTAATCGATCAGAAATTTTCTGGACACGTCTTTTATAAATTGTATCGCGTATCAACACTTTCACGTCCGGGAAATTGCTGATTTAAAAAATTTGTGACGATTCTGGCGTTATGTGGACCAGCACCATCCTGTTGAAATACAATTTTATTTCTATTTATTAATGGTACTTCTTTCAGAAAGTCTGGCAGATTTTCCGTCAGAAATTCCATGTACGATGCGCCATTTAATGTTTCTGGAAGAATAACTGGGCCCAATATTTTTGTACCCATAATTCCAGCCCAGACGTTCAGTTTCCAATGAACTTGGAAATTTCTGAGTCGTGTCGGTCGAGGATTCTCGGCGTCCCACACATGCATATTGTGTGAGTTCAATATTCCTTCTCGCGTAAACAACGATTCATTGCTGAATATTACGCAAGACGGAAGTTTTGGATCTTCGTTCACTCTTCTAAGGAAATCCTCGCAAAATCTCTTTCTCCGAGGATAGTCTTCTTGTCGTAAGTGTTGCACGCGAGTGTAATGATAGGCGTGTAATTTTTCTTCTTTCAATATCCTTTGGACTGTGTAATAAGACAATTCGTACTCTCGAGCAATGTCCCGAATGCTAGTTTCAGGTTCTTGCTCAATAGCACGAACGACTGTTTCCACGTTTCGTAAGGTTCTCGTATCACGATGTCTACCAGTGTCTTTTTTCTTCGGTAAAACGCTTCCGGTTTCGTATAATCTTTGAGCTGCTGCAAGTATAACGTTAGGCCTGGGATGTCTTGCTCTGTTCGGATATTAATTCCGCGTATCTTCTCGCAGCAACGTGATATTGTCCCTGACACTCACCGAGTGCCATCAGCATATCGTAATATTCTTCATTTGTGTACGCTGCCATTTCGCTCTGTTTTTTCGCTTTTAATAATCGAGGGATTATTGATTGCAGTATCGATCGCTTCATTCTATTTATGCGATCTTCGCGGGGGGTCGCGGAAGGGGTACCGACCCTTTTCAGGGCAACCTAATATTATAGTAATCTGTCCTTTTCAGGGCAACCTAATATTATAGTAATCTGTCCTTTTCAGGGCAACCAAATATTTTATTTTCGAGGAACATTCTCTTCGAGTTCGCAAATTTTTTTTTAAAAATCGACACGTTACAGGCAGACATTATCTACTATTCACTTGGCAGTACGAATGTTTCGAAGCATTCCCCTGCCGGTTATCATAGTATCTAATTTATCGATCGGATTTACAGTATCGATAAGTCAGCCTTGACGAATTCATACAGTTTACTATAAAAACATAACCTGATTGTTGTTATCGAGTTATCTCCGCGTCGGGTTACATGCGTTGTGTACGCGTTTTTCTTCGAATAATTTTCAATCGCCGAATAATTAACCGGTAGTGATTAACAGTGATGAACCGATAGAGGCATTCGTAAATACCTCATTCTATCGATCAAGTGTGTGAATAAATCCGTGAAAGTGTTGATACGCGATACAATTTATAAAAGACGTGTCCAGAAAATTTCTGATCGATTACTGTGATTGTGCGTAATGTGTATTTCTTTCTTTGAATAATTTTCAGTCGCCGAATGATTTATCGGTAGCGACTAGCAATAATAAATCGATAGATTCGTTTGTCACTCAAGTACGTCAGTAAATACGAGTGCGTATCGATACGTGATGACAATTTATGACAGAAAAAAACTTCTGGCTTATTACTCGGTGTGGATTTGTGGATGGAAACGTGAGGTGCGATCTGAGCCACGGTGAAATTATTCATCCGTCAAGCTACAATTCGTCAAGTATGAGAACATCGAATCTGTACAGGTGAGTGAGTGAATGAGAAGAGAGAGAGAGAGAGAGAGAGAGAGTGTGTGTGTGTGTGTGTGTGTGTGTGTGTGATGTATCACATGCATGTATTTAGTAGGTATCTTGTGTGCAGCGACCAGCTGAGCGCCCCGCGTAAGCGTCGCTGTAAGTCGCGTCGCGCGCCGCCCCTGTCTGCCTCTTATACTCGGCCCGTTACTCGTTAACTATTTCCTTTAATAATTCAAAAAGTAAGTTTCGGACAAAATTTTCGTAGAGGAAAATTCGTCTCAGAATTACTTCCAGAATACGTCTTTGCAAGGACGCGTGGTTATTCTGAATCACCCTGTATAATAATATGAATTAGTGCAATAGAAATAGAATGACTAAGTTTTATAAATGTATTTATCCACAAAGATATTTAGTTTTGCGTTATATCTTTATAAAATATTGAGTTCGAAATGTTATATAGTTTATAACTTTTATTTTTATGTTTCTTTCTAAGCTTATATGTAATATTAAATCTTATAAGGGATATTGTTCCGAAAGGAACATGTCGAGTTTATGGTAGTCCTTTTGTGTACTGAAAATAGATACCAAAATAGTGTACAATATAAAATTTTAGCCGCGGCAAATCATTTTTGGATATACTTTAGAAAAGTCCCTGCTCAGAAACTTAAAAGAAAGTGTTTGCACGGGTTCCCCGTGGAGAGGAGAGCACGAAAAAAATCGATTTTAGCTGTCGGAAATTTGTCCAAAACCAAGAAAGCCGCACCTAGTTTTTAGCAGTTTTTACTAAATTTTCGCGATTTTTCCGATTATAGTGACTTAAAATGTAAGCGGCCCGCGTAAGATCTGTGATCAAAACGGCTATACTTTAGAATATTCACCTATAACCTAACCTAACCAACATTTTTCTGTGCAAAAATCGCGAAAATTCAGTAAAACTCGCCAAAAACTAGGTGCGGCTCTCTTGGTTTTTGACAAATTTCTGACAACTAAAATCGATTTTTTCGTGCTCTCCTCTCCCCGGGAAACCCGTGCAAACACTTTTTTTAAGTTTCTGAGCAGGGACTTTTCTAAAGTATAGCCAAAAGTTTATACTGGGAAAGTATATGCTTGGGTGGAGAGCACTAGGTGACGGGCTTCGCTCGTCACCTAATACTCTTCCGCATAAAAAAAATAACTCAACTTTGAGGTGACCAAAAGTACTGCGTGGATGTTACAATATAGAACCTTGCTTTACGTTGCACATTTTTCAAATTTCTTTTGTTAATAACTTTTTAATAAACAACAATCCACTATTGAAACAGTGCGGGTTATTCGGGGAGGTGACCTTTGTAATATAGGTCAATATCATATTCTTGTTTCGCGTGGACAGCTGAAAATTCGTGCAAAATCATTAAACTTCTTTTGTTAATAACTTTTTAACAAACAACGAGCGACGGCTAAAACCTCTTGAAGGTCACTTAGGAGGATAATCTTGACAACATATGTCAAGATCATTGAAATCGGTGAGGTCGCCCCTAATGTAGACACTTACCATATTTTCGTTAATTATTATGTTTATTATTTTCGTTTGATTACATGCTCCTGCTCTACACACACTATATCTATATCTTCTAACAAACATACAGAAACGTATCAAAAAATAAAAAAAAACAGTTTTTCTTTACTGTAATAGCGTTTAGTTTACATTTTTCTATTAGGTAAAAACTTCGGAAAAAATTATTTGCCGCGGCTAAAATTTTGTATTTTACACTATTTTGGTATCTATTTTTAGTACACAAAAGAACTACCATGAACTCGACATGTTCCTTTCGGAACAACAGCCTTAATTTATTGTATTTTTGTTTATTAAAGCAAAAGTGATACAATCTCTATTTTTTAAATAAAGTGTGTTTTTAATAATGTAATATGGAACTTTAAAAATATATATAGTACTATTATAAAATAATTTCGTAGATTTACGTTACGATTGTAAATTTCATTTCTGTTTTTTATCAATAAAAATATGTAACACAAATTATTACACAAAAGTTTCTGCGTATTTACATACTCCATTAAAAAATTTAATATATGAAATTATATAAATACAAATACGAAATATATTATTACACAAATGTTTCTAGAAATCTACTCTCAACATATAAATTTACTTGTGTAAGTTGCTTATTTACAATATAAGATAATAATTTTACTTCCGAAATATAAATTTACTGGTACATGTAAAAACACCTTTAATAGATGGTCCCAATATTACCCACTTTACAAGTTGTAAGTTTACATGAAAATTTTTTACAGTGCATCATAACAAAAAATACAATAATATTCCAAGCTATCTTCCTTATCATCGCTTTCAATGTCTTCTTGGAGAACCTTTCTTTTACCTTTGCCTTTTCCCTTTCCCTTTCCTTTCTTTTTTGCGTCTAAACTTATATCTTCCTTTCTTTTGTTTCTTTGCTCTTCAGCTAATGCATTTTTCTCTGGAGTGTCGGTCAAAACGGCTGATTTTCTAACTCGACGCCTAGAATTTCCTTGTCTGGGTGGTGCTTTTGCCGAACTATTTCAGGTGAAAATGGAGATGCTGTTTTATTGTTGGAAAGATCAACACCATCAAGGTTAGATGTGATAGACGATTGTCCTGTATTATTAATATTGGATGGCCCTGGTTGAGGATCGTTTTCTTCGATGATCTGATGTGTAGAATTAGGTGGTTCTCGGCTTTCAAGCAATGGGCGATCAGTTACGTAAGATGGTGCGAAATCTTCATCCGTGAATATATTTTTATTAAATGGATATATTCCAGTTTTTTTGAATCCATTGATTATGTTGTTAGGAGTTGCTGCTAAAGGCCAGGCATATTTAAAAATCCCTGGCAGCTCATAAATGGACATCGTTTTTCCAGGGTTATTACGCATCCAATTATTTTGAGCTGTAGCACAATAACTTTTAAACGAGCCATACACATTGACATCCAAACTTCAACCTTTGGGTTGAAGGCGATGAGTGCAATGTGGGGGGAAAGATAGCATTATGATCCCATTGACTTTCGCTTTCGCAATAACATTAATGTCAATATGGGATGAATGGTTATCCAGCAGTAAAACAGACTGGTTCTGATGGAGTTGGCTTCACATATTTTATAAAGTGATCTACATATATCAGAAACTCCGTTGCTGTCATCCATCCAGAGTTATTTCCCGCTCCAATAGATTCGGGTGGACCATCTCGGATAAATAGGTCTTTGTATTTGTTACGTCCAGAGCTCCGTGAGCTCGAAGGAAGGGCGCAACAGAGCGCCTCTCGTACCTTGATGCACTTAGACCCCAAAGTATGAGTCGGACTGACCACTGTGTTCCGGCTTTAAAGATCAACGACCACGGAGGTCGATCTTACCCTAAACCCGGAACGGTCTGCCCGTAGGTCCCTTTTTAGGTCAAGGAACTGAATCCCTTTTACCTGGGATAGGACCTGTACGACCTGCTGAAAATGGGGATGAGTAGAGGGAATTCAAATAATTTAGTACACCTTTATTTTTGTTAATTTAAAAAAACATTATATTTGAAAAGTTACGTCTGCGTACAAGTTAAAACATTATATTTAGAATAAAAATAAAAAGGTTACATCTGCGAATAACATGATATAGTGTTCGTGTTGTTTGGGTTTTTATATACAAAGTGTAATTTGAAATTTGTGCGTTGCGACGCCGATTGTAATAGACTAAAACGGCGTCGATGCGCGGCCCGCCTTGCACGCGCTGTCGACGTCGCAAACCCAGTGTTCACGTGATACTCTATACTTTCTTAAGATTGGGTGCCAGGTGCGTCACTGCACACCATTCGAAAAATCCTCAAGAACGCGACTAGCTCTTAATTCTCCTTCTTCACTCGGGCGTGGGAAAGTCAGTTGGGACCGCTGGAAGGGCAACCGTGAAATAATAATGCTCCACCAATTCAATAACAAATAAATTGTGTATTTCGTTCACGAGTACATCGGACGGACGAATACTCGTCCGCCAGGCTTCTCAAGATGATCTCTCGGATCACACGCAACTCGGAACGGTCGGCGAAGCGAAGATCTCTAGGCGGCCGCACCGCTACCCGAAACTACCCAGGATCGACTCTCGACGTTCGCTCGGCAAACGGGTCGGAGATCCCGATGAACCCGGAGACCTCCGAAGAAACGCCACACCTTGGCGAAATCTTCCCGGGTCCTGCGATTCCGATACGATTCCGACCCCGATACGCTCCACGGCAGGCTGACGCGTGCACGCAGCTTTGAGACCCGCTAAATCGCCCTGCGATATGGTTTAGGCCCCGCGACGCTCAACTCGCAACCGCGACACGATACGATACGATACGATAAACCACACGGAACTCGACGTGTCGATCTCCCCGGGAGTCGGTTACGGCAACACGGCAACGGCACGCGACGGGCACCACATCGGGCTACGGCTCACGCTGGTCCCGTTCGGACGGGTCTACTCTCAACGACCTCCGCCGCCGTCCGATTAACGAATCTTCAACCGCGCATTACTACGCGAAACGCGACGCAGACAGACTACGCCGGCAAACGATACTGTACGCGAGAACGACGAAATACGCTACGCGAAAACGATCCTACACGGCATGACGCAACTTTTGATATAACAGCAAAAGTCCCCGCTAGTAATTCGGATCGCGACACTCATTTCGACACGTATAACTCGCAATTGCAAAACGCGACGCAGACAAATCCCGACGAATAACGATACGTTACGCGACAACGATCCAGCACGGCAAGACGGAACGGCAACCCGTAATCGCAAGTTCCCCGCCCGTAACCCGGATCGCGACAATTACAAACCGACAAGATACAAATCGCGATACAACATGGACGAGAGCTGGCTGTGACTATTGATGGGAGCGTCTCTCCTTACGCGAAATTAACTGGGGCCGATGGACCTCGCCTCGGTACATCTCGACAACGGCAGAACGGCATAAAGTCGCCACACGTGGCTCAAGATCGTGCATACAACCGCGCAATTAACAAAACGTCGAGATGCCGCGAGGGTCCGCTTATCCGGTTACGCGGACTATGGTCGCAGAGTGGAGATCTTACAAAGTCAGCTCGTCCCTCGCAGTCCGGATGTCTGGCCCATGGCAGGATCGTTCTCGTCCTCAGCGTCCTCCCAGAGCGGCAGTCAAGCTCAAAATCGTCGTTACCGGGGCTCGCCTGGAGGTCCTTGCCGTTCGTGCATCAATCTGCGCAACCCCTCGCGCATCGATCCACGCATCGATCCGCCCCTCGCGATCGCCGCCGTCGCCGCTATTGTCGGCTCGGCGGGTTGCCGTGCGGCAGGTGCCAAGTTTGAAACTCCTGGATCCCCTTGCCGTGTGTTACGCTCTTGTTCCGCTGCCTCCGGACGCCGGCTGGCCATGCCCTTGTCCGGGGCGCGGAAGGAGGCGACGATACAGGATTCCTTGTCCTGGTCGCCAGTTTTCTTTCCTCCTTGCTGACGGCTGGGTAATCCCTCTAAAGCTGATGGTTATTCTCCCTTGGCCCTTCCTGGTGCGAGAGGTTTTCTTTCGGGGTTGGTTCTGGACGGCGCGGACCCTCCCAGGCGACCCCGGAACCCGTGCTCCGCTTCTCCGAGTTCCTCCGCCTTCTGGGTTTCCCTCGATGACCATGGAAGTACACATCTCAGACTATGATCTCTCACTCTGCGAACACTAAGAAACTCGCGCGCCTTTCGCGCGGCACAAGTAACCACGGCAATCGCAATCGAGACACAAGTTCGACGCTCCCTCGCTTGAGGGAACGATCCCACCAATACTGTGCCACCTCAATCGGGCGAACCCTTGTGACGGACGCGCAGGCACGTCACAGTGTTTACTGGCAGATTGTAATTAACTATTAATTGAAACTAACATATTCAGTAACAAGTTTTACTTTAATTATAAACTAACACTAATCGTTGGTTAAAAAGTATCGGCGGAAAAGGGTGGCTGGGATTAGGATAAGAAAAAGCCGTCCCCTGACTATGAAGGGTATCCCGATGGCTGGGTCTGTGTGCCGAAGGGCGGCCCTGAGAGTGGGAATGGGATCAAAATCGGGGTCTAGGACGAGGGCATCAAGTGGAAGGGGGTAAGTGATTTGAGGGAAGATGTAGAGGAACCGTTCGCCGAGAGCCACTAGTGAACGGCGGACGAACTCTAATACTGTATCCTCATCCACCGAGGGTAACGGAGAAAGAGGAGGGAAAGTTAGGAAATCCTCAAAATCACCAGGTTGGATTGATGAGAAATGACGGGAGGACGGAGCTGGGGAAACAGAGGAAGAGTATCGGGGAGAGCTAGGCAGTGATGCCTGGATGGATGCCCGTGATGAGGATTCGGATAGAGAGAAATAACAGGAAGGTGGTGGTGTAAGAGAAGGAGGAGGGGATAGAGAAAGAGAAACGCTTGAAGGGGTTGATGATCGGGAAAAGGAAGAGTTTGAGGAAACAGAAGACGGAGTAGGAGATCGGGGTATGGGTTCCAAAATCTGAATTGAAGAGGATGGCGATGCCCGAGGAGAAGGGGAAGAAATTATTTGGACGGAGGAGCTGGAGAAAGAAGGCCGAGGAGGATCTAATATTAAAACCGATGTGGATGTAGATGACGCTGAGGGGGGCCGCGGATTAATTTCAATCGCGTTCCTCTTACGCGGTGGTTCTGTCGATAGGGGCCCCCAGATCACTCCCCTTGATCTCCACGAAACGGTCCCGAAAAAGGAGACCCACTGCGGGATCTTTTGTTGGGAGACACTTAAAAAGGGCCAAACGGAATGAGTTAAGGAGAAACGAATAGAAAAAGGTAGAAGAGACTAGAAGAGGAAAATGAGAATGAGAGTTGTCGGCGATGAATAAACAAAGTAAAAGGAAAGAAGGAAAAAGAAAGATGTAACAAACAGAAGGTTCGCTTACTTATTTGCAGGTGTGTAGTCTATTAAGTAATGCCGACCGGTGAGAGATTCCCGTGGTCTGCAGGGAATGTTGATGTCCAGAGACCAGAGTAGAACTCGCGTAATCAGAGATTCCCGTGCACCGCAGGGACTGTTGGTGTCCAGAGACCAGAGTAACTCACGCAACCGAGCTGGTGTTATTACACTTTAGAAAACTAGACCGGCACTGAGGTTATGAATCTTCCACACAAGATAAGCGATCCTTACGTTCGCGAAGGCGGACAGAATGAAAAAGCGGTCTTCCGGAGTGGTCGTCACCTTTTATATGATAGGATAGTGTGGGAGAGGGGTAGCTTTTCCGGGAACTACTTTTCGGGGACCGTTCGTTAATTAATTGCAGGTATCGACAGTCGGTCTATGAGGCGATAAGCCGTTCGCAGATGGTTCTCTTAAGCCGGATAATTTCCTTACCGAAGTCTCGCGCCGACACGCGTGTGTCTGGACTCGCGCCGACACACGCGGCTCCTGTGAGGGTATTTACCCGGGGATGATCCGGCGCATCTGTATCATTTCTCTTCCTGGAAGAGCGATATCCCAAACTGACACCGCGAGAGACTACAGTCACGCGCGACCGAATTTGTTGCGATGCGGCTTATTGTCTTTTAATTAAAAAATAATCATTAGAGATCAAGGGTTTTAATATCGGGATCTAATATCGCGCCTGACCGGACACGTGTGTCAAAACCCGCGGCTCCTGTGAGGGTATTTCCCCGGAGATGATCCGACGCAGCTGTATCATTTGTTTTTTTCTAATCCCTCACTGGGGCCCTACTGACCACACGCGACCGGATCGACGTGTCGCGCCACATTGTCCGATAATGAAAAAAAGATAACGCTATATTTCTTGGAAGCAAGGAACCGTGCAGTCTCTGGACATAACATATTTAAGTCGCGAGAAAATGAACATCGGTGGTAGGGTGTTTCCCGATGCACTCATTGCCATTTCAACAGTGACTAAAGTGCCACGTTCAGCAGATACCAAAGCTCCTACTTGCTTAATGCCTTTCTGTGCAACTATTTTTTTCGGTTTTAAAACGGTTTGAACACCTGTTTCGTCTAAATTCCATATTCTGGACGGTGTTAAGTTGTACTTGAGTATAATGTCACCAAGCTTAGAAAAGAATTCTTCCACGTTATGCTTATTAAACGAGGTAGCTCGACTTGCACTAGTGGATTCCGGAGTCCTTATTGCAAGTGTACGATTGCTCTTTAAGAAAGCTGTTAGCCAATCAGGACCAGCTGAGCCATTTTTATGCCAAGAAAATGGAATATTCTTGATACTAAATTTCACCGCACACTCATAGGCCAGTTTTCTCACCTCATTTGGTAAAAAGCCAAAAAAGATAGAAGAGCATTTTAAAATGTATTCCGTCAAGATTTTTTCTTGTTGCTCATCAAAAATCAATCTGACTGATTTGTAGCCTACCGTAGCCTCTTCACCAGCTTTTATCTTCTTAACGAATCTGAACAGAGTCATGTGACATATTTGAAGGTCTCTTGCAACGGTTTTTATTTTTCGACCTTCTTTAATAACTGCTTCAGCAGCTCTGTGCAACAATTCCAACGAAGTGGTTCCTCTCTCAGTCTTTCGTTTGTATGTCCGCATCCTTAATCAAATAAAGAATACTATATATTATTAGGGGTGTGATTTAGTTTTGAGGGTTTTGCAACAGAGTCTGTAGTGTCAGTTTTGTCCAATAGCTGTTTTCGATAGCTGTTGTTTCTTAAAGTTTTGACATTATCCATGACATTTAGTAGCATTACTAGCAATAGATGCAATAAAAGTCGTGTTTATATCATCGTAGAAATGGAACTTCCGAAAGAGCATTTTCGACATTCGTTGCTTTTGTTTTTTAATCAAAAGAAAACTGCAGCTGAGGGTTATAGAATTCTTGTGGAAACTTATGATGATGTTGTCCTATCAATTAAGACGTGTGAGTACTGGTTTAGACGCTTTAAAAGTGGTAATACTGATGTGAGCGACAAAGAACGCTCGGGAACCAAGAAAGCTTGAAAATGTAGATTTGCAAGCATTATTAGACGAAAATCCAACACAATCCACTTCAGAACTTGCCAGAACATTAAATGTTGATCGTACAACAGTTACCAAATATTTGAGCAAAAGAAAACCCTCAAAACTAAATCACACCCCTAATAATTGTATAAATGCGTCGGGGCAAGTTGTTCCAGAGTAACAACGTGCCCCGAATCACGGTAACAACTAGCCCCATTCGACGCGTGGCATTTAGATACAGTTTTCTGATTATACATTAAAACATAGAAATAAACACGTGTGGATAATAATAATAATGTAAATCCATTCGACAAAACAAAATATGCTACTTATAGATATCATCATAAATAATCGAAATATACTAAAAAGTACTGATTGAAAAATATTTATTTACTCGCCTCACGAGCAGCTCCCTGCATAGAACAAACACAAGACACGGCGTGGACGCTACTATGATAACGGTCGCAGTGGCGTGATCGGTTGGTGTTTCACGACGCACATAAAACATATAGCTATCTTTTTATATCATGAATCTAGAACCGTCGGAACAATTTACCCCCGGAACTTTTAGCCCCGCGCTCCCCTACTTACGGCATTTAAATAAATATTTTATTTTATTCTCATTTTAATAACAAGTATATATATAGTATTGTGTACCTTTTTTAAAATCTTTGTTTTTCGAGGGCAGTCTGTTTCAATAAAGAAGTTGAATAACCCTACGTAATACATAAACGTCTGCGTTTTACGTATTTTCCATAAAAGTTATCCGAAGTACCAAGAAATATCTTTGCTATACTGTAAGAAAAACGCGACTAATATAAATTTATATTATATTTGAAAAAAAAACAATTAAAGTAAAATTGTAAGAAAAACATATAAAGATTAGTAGACATTTTCAAAATATCAATACATACCTACTACTCGCAGCTATTAATAATTCACACTGATAATAGTACACATAATAGTACACATAATTCACACTGATATAGTACAAGACAGTGTAACGTACTAGAGTGACGCTGGCAAAGTGACGGCATTTTATACTACTGCTCAAATGATATACATATGTCTACATTATCTATTTCATATCACTTACATTCTTGTATTGTTCTATTAAAATTCAATTTTTCTACCTATTTCATCTTTTCCGCAGATTTTAAATTAAACCAATAAGTTATAGAAACAGCTGCGATCTATGATGTCTTAGATATTCATATTAAGATATTCATATCATTTCTTCCTAAAACAATAAGTAATAAATAAGTGCAACATGTACTGTATAAATCTATCCGTCTATTGTTATTAATGAAGTACGCACCTAAAATTAGTATGGTCTCGCCGCACAGTAATCTGTTATGCACATTCAACCTGACTTTTGACATATTGCAATTGTGTTTTGATCGTTACAGGATGTTTTTTACCAGTTATGATGTAGTCATCTTTTATTAAGAGAAGATGCGGACAAAATGTGTTGCATGAAGAAATCGGTCACATGGACACCCACAAATAACGTATATACAGAGGCATTTGTAATTAATTCTCGAAAATGGTTCTTCGGAACGTAATTTTATTATATATGGTTGAATTCGTAAACAACTAAGCTTTCTATTGCTGATGAAGAAATTTCAAAATTAAAAAAAAATGATAAGTGGTGGGGATATTTTGCAAAATAAAAACATTAAAAATTTTTTCACACTCTTAAAGTACTCTAAAAGCCATTAATTTTGCTTCAAACAAACTTTTTTCTATCTTTAATAGTTTCGAAGATATTCGCTTCGAAAGATAAAAACTGACTTTTTCAAAGGGGTGTTTAATAGGCTTATTATTTTTGATCGAAGTTCGATAACTTCGAAGATTCGAAGCTTCGAATGACTTCGAAGCAACGAAGGAATCTTCGAAAGTACGAAGTTTCGAAGGATTGAAGGATCGAAGCTTCGAACATGTGAAGTAGTCTTCGAAGGCCAATAACTTGAAATTATACGGTAATCGACTACATGCAATAAATTTCAGCTTGTGTTATCCTCTCAACACGTCTTTTCTATTTCTTTGCTATCTGCGAAAGGAATTTTTTTAATTAAAAATATGACTGTGATACGACATTTCATACAATTCTTGCCCTCCCGCTCTCTCACTCTCTCACTCTCTATCGTCATTGACGTGGTGTAACGTCGTCGTCGTCGTCAACGTGGTACAACGACGTCGTTGTCATCGTCGTCGTCGTCAACGTGGTACAACGACGTCGTTGTCATCGTCGTCGTCGTCGACATGGTGTAACGTCGTCGTCGTCCTCGTCGTCGACGTGGTGCAATATCGTCGTCGTCGACATGGTGTAACGTCGTCGTCGTCGACGTGGTGTACTGTCGTCGTCGACGTGGTGCAACGTCGTCGTCGTCGCAAGCTCTTAGCTCGCACGGAAAAGTCATAATAAAATCGATTTACTGTGCAATCGTACCTTCGAAGATTCCTTCGTTCCTTCGAAGCTTCGAAGCTTCGATCCTTGAAATTTCGTACCTTCGAAGATTCCTTCGTTGCTTCGAAAAAGTAACAGTCCTAGTGTTTACCCCCCTAAAAGTGCGAAAGGGTACGTATAAAAAATACGTGTTATTTTGAGCTGGAAAACAACATATTAAAAGCTCATCAAAATCGGAGGGGGACACTTCCATGTTTCCTTGTCAGTCAAAGTTATTACGTCTTGAAAATGAGTGAAAATAAAGAAGAAATTCGATACAATTTGAAATTTTATTATAAAAAAGGGAAGAATGCGACTCAGGCTGCTAAAAAAATATGTGATGTTTATGGACATGATGCAGTATCAGTACGTGTGGCACAATGCTGGTTCAAATGTTTTCAATCTGGAAATTTTGATATAAAAGATGCAGCTCACTCTGGTCGACCAATCACTGGAAAAGTCGATGAAATCATGGAAAAAATTGAACAAGACCGGCACATTGGCAGTCATGATATCGGTAAGGAACTAAACATCGACCACAAAACAATTTTAAACCACTTGAAGAAGGCTGGATTAAAAAAAAACTCGATGTTTGGCGATGGGTGCCACATGATTTAACAATGAAAAATTTAATGGACCGAATTTCCATTTGCGAATCGTTGCTAAAACGGAACGAAATCGAACCATTTTTGAAACGGCTCATTACGGACGATGAAAAATGGATCACTTACGACAATAATGTACGAAAAAGATCGTGGTCGAAGCAAGGTGAAGCTCCGCAAACGGTGGCAAAGCCAGAATTGACGCCAAGAAAAGTGATGCTATGTGTGTGGTGGGACTGGAAAGGAATCGTTCACTATGAGCTGCTGCCGCCCGGTCAAACGATTGATTCTAACCTCTACTATCAACAACTGGAAAGATTACGCCAACCAATCGAAAGAATGCGACCAGAATTGATTAATAGGAAAGGCATCGTTTTCCATCATGACAACGCCAGACCCCACACATCTTTGGCGACCCGTCAAAAATTGAGAGAGCTTGGCTGGGAAGTTTTGATGCCTCCACCGTATAGTCCTGATCTTGCACCATCAGACTATTTGTTTCGGTCTCTACAGAACTCTCTTAATGGTGTACAGTTGACTTCAAAAGAGATCTGTGAAAATCACTTGTCGCAGTTTTTCGCTCAGAAATCACAGAAGTTCTACAGTGATGGGATTATGGTTTTACCTCAAAAATGGCAAAAGGTGGTCGAACAAAACGGCACATATTTGATTTAATAAACTTTATTTAAAATATTAAAAAAACTTATTTCACTTTTGCACTAAAATACGAAGAAACTTTTTCCCCAACCCAATATACTATAAAGATTACCCTCCTGAGTAATCTGCAGAAAATTTTAGTCGCTTGTTGTTTATTAAAAAGTTATTAAAAATAAAAATAACGCTTTGCGAAAAGAAAACTTATTCAATTAATTTTATTAATAACTGTTTACTAAACACTGACTGACTAAAACCTTTTGAAAGTTACTCAGAACAGTAACCTTAACAACATATACCTGAGTCTCTTTTTTGTTACGTCCAGAGACCTCCGTGAGCTCGAGGGAAGGGCGCAACAGAACGCCTCTCGAACTTTGTGGCACTCGGGCCCCAAAACACGAGTCGAGCTGATCACTGAGCTCCGGTTCTAGGATCAACGACCAGGGAGTCGATCTTACTCTAGTATCGGAAGGGTTTGCTCCTTGGTCTTTTTTCGGTCAGGGAACTGAATCTCTTTCACCGGGGATAGGACCCGTACGATCTGTTGTGGGAAGGGAGTGAACCGAGGGTAAAGAAATAAATGAGGCTTTGCTATTTCTTTTACAAGTTTAACACATTATATTTGAGGCATCAGAAAAATACATAAATAAACCAAAATTGGCAATTGGCAACATTGGGCTGATTAAAAAATAAAACATATAGGTTTTATTATTATTGCAATCGCGGATAGAAATACATCAATTAAAATTTAAAGAATTGAAATATTTATATAATATGGGTTAAAGAAAACTATAGATTTTATTGTTATTGGTAATCGAATATAAAAAGGCGGATAAGGGAGGCGGGGATGAGAACGGGATGGAGTCGGTCTCTAGTGATGAGTGGAAATACGATGTTAAGACCGGCGGAGTGCGTCCCTGAGTCTAGGTATATCGATGGGATCAGGTCTGAGGAGGAGGGTGAAAGGGGGAAGGGGTAAAGCGTAGGTGGGGAAAAAGTCGAGGAAACGTTCGCGCAAAATTTGAAGGTAACGCCGGGAAAATTCTCTCAGATCGGCAACGGAGGGAAAGGGTTACCGAAACTCTCCTTGTTTATCTGCACTGGAGGTGTCGGGAAGGGAATAGGTGTATTCGGATACTCCTCGAAATTTGTTGAAGGGATGGACGAATACCAGCGTGAGGATGGGACGAGGAAGGAAGAAAAGGAGAACTGGAGAGAGGAAGGTGGGATACAACTAGTGGAAGAAGATGGCGAGATGGAGGAGGATCTGTGGGATATTCGTGAAGGAGAGTCAGGGAAGGAGAAATAGGGAGATGACGGGGTTGAAGGGTGAGAAGAAGGGGTAGGGGATAGAGCAGAAGACAAAGAAAAGGAAGATGAAGAAGACCGAGAAGAAGAGGAAAAAGCTGATGACAGTCGGAAAGGAGAATTAATGATTTGGATAGACGCAGAAGAGGTTGACGACGGAGAGTGCGATCGAGAATTGATAATTTGGACTGAGGAGAGAGCGGAAGAAATTGAGCATGGTGAGGATGGTCGGGAATTATTTGAACCAACGAAGGCGCGGAAGATAAAACGAAAGAGGAGGACCGCGGAATGGCTTCGGTAGCGTTGTTCCGTTTTCGGGGTGGTTCGTTTCCCGATGATCCCTCGTAACCTCTCCTATGGTTGTCGTGATTTGATCGCGAAGGGGGAGTCACGCTCCTAGTTCCGCGGGATCTTTTCGTGGGAGCTTAAAAAGGACAATTGGGTTGAATTAAAGGAATAACTGACGGATAAAAATCCAGCGGTAGAAAACGAAAGGAAGAACAAATAAAGTCGGCGCAGTTTTCAAAACAATAGCAAAGAAGAGAAAGGAAAAGGAAAGAAAGTAAAGAGTATCACAGAAAGTGAACAAAAGGATCGCGTACTTGATACATTCTGCTATGTCTGTTCTTAGTGCGTTTAGTTGGCTGAGCCGCTTCTCAGGACAAGGTCAGAGATACTGATTGTCTAGTTGATAAGTTAACACTACTTCACTCTTTTCTTTTTGAGAAAAATTAACTGCCGGTTTTCGTTAAGTGCGTGTGACTTCTGCACTTGATCAAGACTACCGGGTACTGACTTTTTACTATCGTCACGTAAATGAAGCTTCCACACTTGATGACTGATTTCTGGATACCGAATGCTGCCTCTAGGCAGGTCGTCGTCTTTTTATATGGGAGCTATAGTGTAGGAGAGGCTTATTCCTTTTCCGCGAATTCCCGAAAATAATTATTTTCGGGAACCAACGTATCATATCATCCTTTGTGATAATTAAGCCGGTATCGGCGGATGGGTCTGTGAGGTGCTTTGTTGGCCTTAGATCTATCGTTTCCGACCGCGATGATAGCGAGACGTTCGTTTCCTTAACCCGGATACGTTTCTAACTGAAATCCTTTGTGCCAGGCCGGACACGCGTGCCAGAATTCACGGCTCTTGTAAAAATATTCGCCCAGGGACCAGCTATTCATTATATTCATATCATTTCTTCTTCTGCGAATAGCGATATCTCTCACTGCGATCACGAGACCTCCACCCACACGCGACCGAACTTATCGCGACGTGGTACGTTGTTCGTTAAATTATTTTTCTAGAGTATTTATTACTTCCTTTGGAAGCGAGGAACCGTGGAGTTTGCTAGACGTAACATTTTACATCGTATTTTTTTACACGATTCACAATTACACGATTTTTTAACATGTTTTATTCACAGTTACACATTCTTTTTCATATGTTTTACTTATTGTTACATAGTTTTTCACACGTTTTACTTACTTTTACACAATTTGCAGAAAATGTCACGAAAATAATGCGTATCCTGCACGAATAGTTCAAATCTTTCTTTTCTTAAATAGTATGAGCAATATATTCTACAGTGGAGCTGTGATTATTAAATAAAATATTTTCAGGGAATGCATTTATATACAGGGTGTCTTATGGGAAGTTTCTGAAAGTAAACGATTGGTTCTCCCCTCCATGACTTCAGAAAGGGTCTTACGGTTAACGGTCGTTCATCTGAGTGTCCGCAGTTTTATTCTGGTTGTGGTAGATGCAAGTCCGTGCGCGTCAAAATGAGTAATCTGACGACGGAAGAAAAGATTTATCTTGTCGAGTGCTTCTTTTCCAGAGGAAAAGTTTATAGCAATGCTTACAGGGGGTTTCGTACTAAATACGGAACACATAAAGTTAAGAGCGAAAACACGCTGAAAAGGTTAGAATTTATTATTTCGTTAAACGTATGCGTTACGTCACTCCATTTTTTGGTAATAAATCTGCATTAAAATAATGTTTTGTGTTATTTTTATCAGAATTATCGATACTTTTATGCAGTATGGAACTATCCAAAACCGTAGACATGATCTGCCAGGTTCTTCTGTGTCTGTAGCTGCAGAAGAAAACATTGAAGATATTAAGAAGTATTTTGAAGAGAATCCAAATTCTTCCATTCGGAAAGCTGCCCAAGCTCTTGAAATATTCAAAACAACGTTACACAGGATTTTAAAACATTTCCTGAAAATGCATCCCTATAAAATAACATCGCATCAATTGCTAACCAAACGCGCTATGACAAAACGTGTGGAATTCTGCAAGACGATAAATGGAATGTTTGAAGATGGAGAACTTGATGCAAAATTGATAATTTACACGGACGAAGCACATTTCTGGCTAAATAGTTATGTTAATAAACAAAATTATAGATTTTGGGGGTCGGAAAATCTCAACGTTTCCCTGGCTAAACCTTTACATCCACAAAAAATAACAGCATGGGCTGCGATCTCGGTAAAAGGAGTTTATCTGCAATTCTTCGAATCAACAGTCACTGGTGAAAGTTACAAGCAGCTTCTCGAAACACAATTCTTCCCTCATGCAAAAAAAGAGGCCTGGTCAGAGGATTTCATTTCATGCAGGATGGAGCGACACCACATCGAACCCAGGAGGTTTTCGAAACAATCCATAAAGTTTATGGCAATCGAGTCATCGGTCTGGGATACCCCAAATTGGCCCAGGGGGGGCTAGAATGGCCACCGTACTCGCCGAATTTAAATCCATGTGACTTCTTTCTTTGGGGATACATTAAGGACCATTGTTATGCCGGAAATTCAGAAACAGTGTCCGATTTAGTAGTAGCTATTAAGAAGGTCGTCAGCAACATTAAAGACGACATGTTAGAAAAAGTTTTCACAAGTTTTCGTAAAAGAATTGATTTTTGTACAAATTCAGATGGTGCACACTTTGAAAATATTTATCATTAGCTTACTTGATTATTAGCATATTTTTCATTAATAAAATAAACTGATATACAAACATTTTGCTAAATTTTATTTATACCCATTAAAAACTGCAGACTTTACTCTTTCCAACGCAATTTTTGTTTTTTCAATAACTGCATACGTTTAAAAATGACAGCTGATTAGTTTCAGCAACTTCCCATGGGACACCCTATATTTTAAATTGCTTTTGTATAGTTTGTGTTATTTTAACACAACTTTTATACTTTGTGACAAATTTTACATGATTTGTGGCAATTTTTACACGACTTTCTTTGCACTGTACGCATCCATCGTGTAAAAAGAAACCCAACTGTATAACGACCAACGAATTATGAGCGACAGCTAAAAACTTTTAAGAGAGAAAAAAGCTACTTCTACTGTTTTTGTTTTCTGCCATTTTAGCTAGGTGTTATGGACTTCCAAAAATCCATAAACCTGCATTGAGAATTAGTTTCCGCTATTGGTACTCCAGAATACAATATTGCTTACTTTTTCCATAAAATCTTAAGAGTCCATCCCTAAACCTGGATCTCATATTAAGGATAGCTGGATCTTTGTCAAAATATACAGAACTTAAACATAGGACCTAATGAAGAATTTGTATCTCTGAATGTCATCTCTTTATTCACTAATATCTCAAAGGAATTGGTGAAGAAAAGTATAGAAAAGAGATGGCATTTGATCAATTCTGTGACAAAATTTAATCTTGACCAGTTTCTTTATGCCTTTGACTTGATTTTGACTTCTACTAGTTTCAGGTTTTGTAGACAGTTTTATACCCAGATTTTTGGATGCTCTATGGGTTCTCCATTATCACTCATATTGGTGGATATTATTCTTGATGACTTAGAATCTCAATGTATTGAATCGCTTGACTTCAAAGTACAGACATTTTACAGATATGTTGATGACGTCTTTACCATCTTACTAAAAAAAAATAAAATCCAGTATGTTATGAATGTATTTAACAGTTATTAATCGAGACTACAATTCTCATGTAAATTAGAGAGCAACAACTCTTTGAGTTTTTTAGATACCATAGTCATTAGAGCAGACAACAAATTAATTACAAATTACAAATCAATTGGTATCGCAAATCGACCTTTTCCGGTAGATACATTACTTATTTCTCGAATTACCCACTGAAACACAATATCGGTGTTATAAATGGTTTGGTGGATAGAGCCATGTTGTTGTCTGACAGTTCTTTCCATATGTCGAATATTGAGACTGTTAGATCTATCTTGCTTAATAATTGTTACCCTTTTCAATTTATTAACAAATACATGAACCAAAGATTGAGGACAATTAAATATGTTGATGTTGATATTGAGAACGATATTGATGACAGACAAGCGAATAACACCAATGTAACTATTCCTTATATCAAAGGCTTGAGCGAAGACTTTGTACGAACGCTAAAACGTTATTATTTGAACACGTAAACATGTACACCGTTCACTTGGACACGTAAAAGTTACACATCGCAAACTTGGACACCGGAAAGTTGCACACCACAAAATTAGACACAGCGATTAGATGGTGCGTAACTTGTAGCTTGTAGGTAACTTAGCAATATGCAATTTTGCGGTGTCCAAGTTTGCGATATACAACTTTCCGGTGTTCAATTTTGTGGTGTGTAACTTTCCGTTGCGCATTTTTAATGCGTCTTAATGCAACGGTGTCCAAAATTAAGTTTTTATGTATCCAAAAGATACTGTGTCTAAAATTCCTGTGTCCAAATGCACAATATCCAATTGAACCGTGTGCAACATTCCGTGTCCATTTGCACCGTGTCCAATTGTACTGTGTCCAAATGCATCGGTCCCGTATTCAGTTTTCTTTAAATTCAATATATTTAATTAAAAAATTTTTTAATTAAATTTAATTGAATTTGTAGGTTTAATCATGTGTACTTTGATTCATGGCTGGATGGCTAAGGAGCAGCAGTTTGACGATGAGACTGTTTGGGAGTTGGAAGAATCTCAAGAATCGTGTCAGAAAAACCAAGAGAATGAAGTATCAATGAACAATATGTAATATACACAACTACCTATTTTACAAAAATCTCTAATGTGGAAATATTACCAATATATGTATATATACATATATGTACATATAATATTGATTTAATTACTGTCTTATACTTATACTGTTTATAATTATGATACAATTTATAATTGTATAAACATATCTAAAGAAAGTTTTAAATTCTACTTTATTGTATAATATTAGTTTCTAAATTATATATACATATATAAATTTAATTAGAGTTTTATTAGTAATGTACACGCAATGGGTGATTATTATAAATGGGTTTTGTCGAAATATTAGACTTTTTTTAATATCCTCTCTATTTTTTGCTGTAACATTTTGCTGTAATAGGTGTGAAATATTTTTATATCCCATTATTATGTAGGAAAAATGAAAACAGTAAGAAGACTAAAAATATTGTAACTGTATATTTTAATGCTAGAAGTACATAAAATGTGTAGAAAGACGAAGTACAAAATTTGCGACATAAAGTAATTAAAAATTGTTCTTAATGATATGTTGAAATTGTTAACGAATATTTAACATTATAAGAATTAAACACGCCTTTGTAACATTAAACATAAAAAATTATGTATTTGTCTTCTTCATAAAATGTTCTTAGCATTTATAAAACAATATATGAATATATTATTTTATACAGGGTATCGCAAAAGTATAGAAACCTCTAAAGTTTACGAAAATTATGCATTTTAGAGAAAACTCTTTCAGACAAAAGTTGTAGGGTTTCAAGTAACGCATTACACAGCAATATCAGTATGACCTTGAAGAGTGTTGTCAAGGTCACATGAAGGTCATCTTCAATTTCGTAAATGGAAACTCCCATTGTTTATTGCATATTCTTGTAGCTTAACTCGAGAACTTTCCAAAACACTATAATAGAGTATTTTTTCATAAAGTACTTTTCGAGTTATGGAGCTTGAAAGTTACGGTATCACCGGCATCAGCATTATCTAAAAGTAATAATCAGGAGGAATTAAATCCCTTTCTGAGGGTTCAATAGAAGCTTCCAATGATCTAATTGCCCTTCCCCTATCCCTTCCCCCCATCCCTACCCTTCTCCATTTCCTTCTTCCTCCCCCTCCTCCTCCCCTGGCCCTCTTATCAATACCTCGACGGGGTATGAAACGCAAACGCCAGGGTGTTATTTTCTCGCGCATAATCATTTAGATAGGGTGATAGTGTCCAGAACAGAGCACTCTCCACTTCTGCTGAGAACTTTTGTAGTTTTAGTTCGGAAATTAATAAATTAAATATTAATCGTTTGACTAAGAATGGCTAATGAATTGTCGGAGCGTGAAAGAATCACTATCCTAATGATGCGCGGATGGGGTGATAAGGAACGATCGTTAACTGAAGTAGTTCGATTATTTAACGATACTTTTCCGAATCATCAAATTAATAAATCCACTGTTTTAAAAACAATACAGCGTTTTCAAGAAACTGGTAGTGTAAAAAATCGCTCTAGATCAGGCAGGCCTTCATCTGCAAATAATGAGAATAAACAACTTGATGATCTGCAGAGTTTTATTGAAAATCCCCATATGTCTGTTAATAAAGCAGGTCAAGCTCACGACATTGCTCCCAGGTCCATCCACAGAATTTTAAGAAAAAATAAATTACATCCATACAAACTGCTGTACGTTCAAGAATTGCAAGACGGAGATATTGCGTCGTATGCACTTCTGTGCAAGAATAATGGAGCTACTAGATGCCTCGCCCAACTTTCTTTATCAATTTGTTTTCACAGATGAGGCAACCTTCACGTTGACAGGAGAGGTTAATAACCAAAATTTTTGCCTCTCATCAGATGAAAATCCAAATTGGGTGCGGGAAACTCACACGCAATACCCACAAAAAGTAAATGTATGGTGTGGCATGATAGATGCTTATTTGATAAGGCCGTTTTTTAAGGGAAATCTTAATGCTCAAATGTATGAGAGATTACTTGTAGATTAAATAATTCCAGCCATACAAAATTTTTCCATATTTTTCCGAATAACTTCGAGCAAATATGGTTTCAGCCATGGATGGATTGATGGAGCTTCGTCTCATTTTGGTGCAGGACCACTTCGAATTTTAAATGAGGTTTTTCCACGAAGGTGGATAGGAAGGAGGAACCAAAATGAGGGAGGAGAAGATTGGCCACCTCGGTCACCAGATCTAAGTCCTCTTGATTATTACTTTTGGGGTTACCTGAAGAGTAAGGTTCACGAAACAAAACCTCAAAGCATTCGGGAATTGAGGCAGCAGATAAGGGACGAAGTAGCTTTAATACCTGCTGAATATAATCGTAGAGCTATTTCTGCGTTCTATCAAAGATTGGCATACTGTCAGGAAGTCAATGGAAGCCACTTTCAGAATGTACTCTAAAACGCTCAAACACACGGAGTAAAAGATTTTTAGTCATTAAAAAGAGGAATAACCTTCAGACTTCAGTCTTTATTTGTTCCGCAATAAATCACCACACATCCCCACTCATACCGATACTTTTACACACACATGCGCGCGTGCACACACAGAAGTGAAAATCGATCGTACAACCTCAATGCGGTGTATTATGTATAATGCTGATGCCGGCAATACCATAACTTTCAAGCTCCATAACTCGAAAAGTACTTTATGAAAAAATACTTTATTATAGTGTTATGGAAAGCTCTCGCGATAAGCTACAAGAATATGCAATACAAAAATGGGGGTTTCCATTTAAGAAATTGAAGATGACCTTCATGTGACCTTGATAACACTCTTCAAGGTCATACTGATATTCTTGCTGTGTAATGCGTTACTTGAAACCCTACCACTTTTGTCTGAAAGAGTTTTCTCTAAAATGCATAGTTTTCGTAAAATTTAGGGGTTTCCATACTTTGGCATACCCTGTATATAAAATTATTAGTGGAATTTTTCATCAAGGTTAAAGTACAATTGACGGACATTATACAAATATAATACGTACTAAAAGTACCGAATGGCAATTAATAAATGATTCGAAAGTGCAAAAGTGCAGTTGGCCTCAAATGCATATATATTTTTTGCAGTAAAGATATAAAAAATTTTACAAAAAGCAATGAGACCCACTAAAAAAACCTCACAAAGGTGAAGAAATACGCCAAGTACATAAAAAGTCCCAACTTGTATACAACACACAGTTTAACAAAATATTTAATATAAAAATCAAAACTAAATATGAAATCAATTGTTAACTAATCAAGTACTTAGAAGCAATTAGGTTTGAGTACTTTATCTAAATATTTCTCATGCATACTCTTTTATCGCATGACGACATTAAAGCACTTGGCGTGCCCGGGTCGAATTAAAATATACAAACAGTACAAAGCAAGATACTGCTACTCAAATTTATAAGACTTTTGTAAGACATGTCCAATGTGACCCGGGCACGCCAAGTACTTTAATGTCGTCATGCGATAAGAGAGTATGCATGAGAAATATTTAGATAAAATACTCAAACTGAATTGCTTCTAAGTATTTTATTAGTTAACAACTGATTTCATATTTAGTTTTGATTTTTATATTAAATATTTTGTTAAACATTTTGTTGTATACAAGTTGGGACTTTTTATGTTTAATAATATACAGAGTGTCCCGTAATAATCGCCTAACATCCCGTATGCCAATAGAGCAGATCGAGATGAACAGAAAAGTCCCATACCATTTTGCGATATTCGCAATAATAATCGAAACATTGAATATTAAAGTCAAGCGAATCCAGAGTGCGCGGAGGCGAGTGCCGAGCCGCTCGAGCTATAGCACGGCCCAGTGTATCCAGCATTGGCTGCCGGCGCGCGGCGCGCGGCGAGGGGAAGAGCGCGACGTTGCGCGACTGTGCTTACATCGCCGCTCCCATGTCTCGCTGCACCGCGCCTAGGTTCGCGTCAATTGCCGCTACACACTCGCGATTACAATTGCGAGATTATATTATAAAACAACGAAAATAGCTGAAATTAAAATCGTAATAAGCTTTGTGATAAAAAATATCTACAGAGAGAAAGCATTAGAAACCGATGGAATCTAATTGTTTTTTATCGCAATCCATCGCTTCGTTGTATCGAATCAGAAAGAAATTATATCGTTTTCTATCGTTCTCTATCGTTCCCTGTTAGGAGAGTATTCAATCGTAGGAATATGATAAAATACCTAGGAGACTTACAAGGGAAGGGTAAGATCTATGTTGTTGAATCGGTGAACCTCACCATGCGCATTCGAAAGAGCATCAAGCATAATATTTACAAACAAAGTTTTAGACCCGGAGCTGCAGAGAGAGAGGAGTTACTAGGGTTGGAAGTTGAATGCAAAAATTACCTGTTTTGCTTCCTCTGATGGATACTAGGCCCTCCTAGGCCACGACGAGGCACAGGTAAGAGGAAGGAAAAGTATGGTTATAGAGAGAGAGAGATAGACAGATAGAGAAAGAGAGAAAGAAAAATTGCGAGAAATTAGACAAAGCAACAGGAATCAAGGAAATAAGTGGAACAACATAGGAAATTATAAGATTAAAAGGAATTCTTATTAACATGATCAATCAGTACAGTCGATGTGCAGACTGTCGATAAGCAGATGATTGAGACAAAATACGCCAGCGCAGTGTGCACAACGCATGAATCCAAACATAGAACAGGCAAAAGTAGCACAGGATTCACTCGATACGGTGTCACAACAATACTCAATCGGAGTCTTGAACAGTTCCGGCTCTTCATCTAAATATCCAGACTTATACCACGTATATCTTATATCATGTTCCGGAACAGAGGAGCACTGAACTGGTAGTGAGTAAACGACTACAAGCGAATGAAATTGTCGCGGTGCCAGATGTTGAATTCAGTGCTTGTGATGATCGTATCAGTGAGGTACTTGACGAATGACTTATAAGGCCGGAAGAAATAGACGTCAAGTGGTTGGATCATACCTGTGCAGCCTCCAGGTATCAGATGCCATTCGAAGCTTGACATGTTGCCTGGAATCGTAGACTTGACCAGTGCCTCGTCTCTATTCGCTGACCACGAGTCTATGAGCAGCAGAATACTGTCGTCGTGTAATGCAGCGACACTTGGCCAGAAAACGTCAGACAGCATGGTCTTCAAGTCAGCCTTTGACATGTTGGCAGTTCCAGAAGCATATGATCTGATGTTAAACGGATCGACAGGCTTACTTGCTGGAAATTTTTTCGATGATTCAGCCGAAAGGAGATACATCGGTGAATGGAGCAAACCATCCATTGAAATAACAGGCATGATCATATAGCTGTGTGTTGTTGCTGATTCTGATTCCATAATCGCAAAGACCCTTTTGACACCAGCAAATCGAAGAGTCCTTCCAGAATGCATCTCTTTATCAAATCGACTCTGATCAACATTTAAGATCTGTCTTGCACTCAAAGTCTTGTCGATGAAGAGTTTCTTCATCTTGAGGACGAATTCGTTAGCCTTCTGCAAGTTATCTTTCTCCTTCGACTGAAAATTCCTGCCCACTTTATGAGTGATGCTACGTGATACAATGCGATTTCTCCTCTTGAACTTCTTGAGCCATGAGTCTGATGCATGGAATTTGAGTTTGTTGTCGGGATCAATTCGAGCTTTGATCTGCATTGCCCACTGTTTGATGGTTCTGTCATGAATGATCGCGTTTTTCTCGATCATTGCTTTGAAGTGATTCAGAATGAGCAAATTGATCTCATGAAGAGAAGGCTGCATCAGGACTTTCTCGAAGTTACGAGGTGTGTAAATAAAGTAATGAGACTTTTTCGAGATGAACTTTTATTTATAATTTAACTATAATTTAACTCTGTCTCCTTCAAAATAGTTCCCTTGGGAAGCCACGCAGCGCCTGAGACGTTGTTTCCAGTCTTCATAGCAGTGCTGGAACTCAGAAACCTGAATGGCCTTCAGCTGGTCGGTTACAGCCGCTTTTACGTTTTCAGTCGTATCAAAGTGATGTCCTTTGAGATGAGTTTTCAATCTCGGGAAGAGAAAGAAGTCATAGGGACTCAGGTCAGGCGAATACGGGGGCTGGGGGACGACAGGAATGTTTTTCCGTGCCAAAAACTCCGTAATCGAAAGCGCTGTGTGACATGGCGCATTGTCGTGATGCAGCATCCAGGTGTCTTTGATGTCTGACCGCACGCGAGCAACCCGTTTTCGCAACCTCTCCAGAATTTCACGGTACAAATGTTGATTGACCGTTTGCCCTTGAGACACGAATTCCTTATGGACGACTCCTCTACTGTCAAAAAAGCAAATGAGCATGGTTTTGATTCTTGATTTGCTCATTCTCGCTTTTTTCTGCCGTGGTGAGTTTGCAGTGTGCCACTCTTCACTTTGTCTTTTGGTTTCGGGATCGTACTCAAAGACCCACGCGTCTCGTCGCCTGTGATCACATTTTCGAAAAAATCTGGATCATTTTCAATCCGCTCCAAAAGATCGCGGCACACTTCTTTTCTGTTTTCTTTTTACTGAGGAGTGAGATTTTTGGGTACCATTTTCGCACAAATTTTTCTCATCCCCAGTTCGTTAATCAGAATTTTATGGACGGTCGTGTGGTTCAAATTCAGCTCGTCTGCAATTAATCTGACAGTTAACCGACGGTCAAACCGCACAAGATCTCGAATTCGTTTCACATTTTCGTCATTTCTCGACGTTGATGGCCTTCCAGACCGAGATTCATCTTCAACTGATTCCCGACCTTCGGAAAATGCCTTGAACCACTTGAACACCTGGGCTCTTGACAAAGCAGCATCACCGTAGGCCTGTTGGAGTTTTGCTAGAGTCTTAGTCGCGTTGTAGCCAAGTTTCAAACAGAACTTGATCGCACACCGTTGCTCGTAATTCCGCTCGCTCATTATAGTGACGCAGCAACAAAAATCACTTTGCAAAAAAAGCTCTCACAATCCACCTGTTGACACGAGCGCCTCGCCACTCATGCTGAAGCTACATAAGATGTTGAAGTGCGCCCACTGTGGCGCGGAGACGCGCAGTGTTACCAATTCGTGAGGTCTGGTACCAGTCTCATTACTTTATTTACACACCTCGTAACTTCGAGAAAGTCCTGATGCAGCCTTCTCTTCATGAGATCAATTTGCTCATTCTGAATCACTTCAAAGCAATGATCGAGAAAAACGCGATCATTCATGACAGAACCATCAAACAGTGGGCAATGCAGATCAAAGCTCGAATTGATCCCGACAACAAACTCAAATTCCATGCATCAGACTCATGGCTCAAGAAGTTCAAGAGGAGAAATCGCATTGTATCACGTAGCATCACTCATAAAGTGGGCAGGAATTTTCAGTCGAAGGAGAAAGATAACTTGCAGAAGGCTAACGAATTCGTCCTCAAGATGAAGAAACTCTTCATCGACAAGACTTTGAGTGCAAGACAGATCTTAAATGTTGATCAGAGTCGATTTGATAAAGAGATGCATTCTGGAAGGACTCTTCGATTTGCTGGTGTCAAAAGGGTCTTTGCGATTATGGAATCAGAATCAGCAACAACACACAGCTATATGATCATGCCTGTTATTTCAATGGATGGTTTGCTCCATTCACCGATGTATCTCCTTTCGGCTGAATCATCGAAAAAATTTCCAGCAAGTAAGCCTGTCGATCCGTTTAACATCAGATCATATGCTTCTGGAACTGCCAACATGTCAAAGGCTGACTTGAAGACCATGCTGTCTGACGTTTTCTGGCCAAGTGTCGCTGCATTACACGACGACAGTATTCTGCTGCTCATAGACTCGTGGTCAGCGAATAGAGACGAGGCACTGGTCAAGTCTACGATTCCAGGCAACATGTCAAGCTTCGAATGGCATCTGATACCTGGAGGCTGCACAGGTATGATCCAACCACTTGACGTCTATTTCTTCCGGCCTTATAAGTCATTCGTCAAGTACCTCACTGATACGATCATCACAAGCACTGAATTCAACATCTGGCACCGCGACAATTTCATTCGCTTGTAGTCGTTTACTCACTACCAGTTCAGTGCTCCTCTGTTCCGGAACATGATATAAGATATACGTGGTATAAGTCTGGATATTTAGATGAAGAGCCGGAACTGTTCAAGACTCCGATTGAGTATTGTTGTGACACCGTATCGAGTAAATCCTGTGCTACTTTTGCCTGTTCTATGTTTGGATTCATGCGTTGTGCACACTGCGCTGGCGTATTTTGTCTCAATCATCTGCTTATCGACAGTCTGCACATCGACTGTACTGATTGATCATGTTAATAAGAATTCCTTTTAATCTTATAATTTCCTATGTTGTTCCACTTATTTCCTTGATTCCTGTTGCTTTGTCTAATTTCTCGCAATTTTTCTTTCTCTCTTTCTCTATCTGTCTATCTCTCTCTCTCTATAACCATACTTTTCCTTCCTCTTACCTGTGCCTCGTCGTGGCCTAGGAGGGCCTAGTATCCATCAGAGGAAGCAAAACAGGTAATTTTTGCATTCAACTTCCAACCCTAGTAACTCCTCTCTCTCTGCAGCTCCGGGTCTAAAACTTTGTTTGTAAATATTATGCTTGATGCTCTTTCGAATGCGCATGGTGAGGTTCACCGATTCAACAACATAGATCTTACCCTTCCCTTGTAAGTCTCCTAGGTATTTTATCATATTCCTACGATTGAATACTCTCCTAACAGGGAACGATAGAGAACGATAGAAAACGATATAATTTCTTTCTGATTCGATACAACGAAGCGATGGATTGCGATAAAAAACAATTAGATTCCATCGGTTTCTAATGCTTTCTCTCTGTAGATATTTTTTATCACAAAGCTTATTACGATTTTAATTTCAGCTATTTTCGTTGTTTTATAATATAATCTCGCAATTGTAATCGCGAGTGTGTAGCGGCAATTGACGCGAACCTAGGCGCGGTGCAGCGAGACATGGGAGCGGCGATGTAAGCACAGTCGCGCAACGTCGCGCTCTTCCCCTCGCCGCGCGCCGCGCGCCGGCAGCCAATGCTGGATACACTGGGCCGTGCTATAGCTCGAGCGGCTCGGCACTCGCCTCCGCGCACTCTGGATTCGCTTGACTTTAATATTCAATGTTTCGATTATTATTGCGAATATCGCAAAATGGTATGGGACTTTTCTGTTCATCTCGATCTGCTCTATTGGCATACGGGATGTTAGGCGATTATTACGGGACACCCTGTATACAATTTTTCACTATTATATTGTAATCGTGTTATTTACAATATAATCTTTGTTTTGAATAAATTTAGTAGTAAAAATGCACTGTCATTTATCAGTTAAAATTCCTAGCAGCTGATACTTCTTATTAGGACTGTTACTTTTTCGGGAAATATATACAAAACGGACCCAGCCCCGATGACCTTGACCGTGACATATATTATAGAAGTCACTCTCCTGAGTGACCTTCAAAAGGTTTTAGCCGTCGCTCGTTGTTTATTAAAAAGTTATTAACAAAAAAATTTAATAATTTCCCACGAATTTTTAGCTGTCCACGTGAAGCAAGAACATGATACTGACATATATTACAAAGGTCACCTTCCCGAATAACCCGCACTAGGTTTTAGTCGTCGATCGTTGTTTATGGAAAAGTTATTTACAAAAGAAATTTCGAGAATATAGTAGTTATTTTGAATATTGAAAGATATAAACGACGAATATGTATATGAACGAAGAAAGGAAAGTTATTTAAAGCAGTGAATTGTTAATATATAGAATAGTTTCTTTTAATATAAGTACAAAGTATTCTTCACTTTAACCAAAAGCACAAACAGTTAAATACAAAGTGTTCTCTGCTTTAACTTAACCTAACCTAACCTAACTTGGTTAGGTTATATTTTCCGAAACTGAAGCCCCGGACACATACGCTCGTTTTCAGCCCGCTTCGCGGGAGGTCGGGGGAGGGGCTTTGCCCCTCCCCCCCGCCGGGGCTAGTGTAATAGATTTCACCGTGCAGATTTTGATCACCTGGTACACGTCACGGATTCCGGCGGGGGGTGAGCACTTGGAGTGGGGACTGGCTGAAAAGCTCGCAGCGACGGATATATTTGAGCGTTGTGCTCGTATTGTTTCCTTCGATTCTTGACACGCACAGTTCGTTTCAGAACTACTTTGCAAACAGTTCTTTTCAGGACTACCTCTTCAAACTAGTTCAGCATTGAACATGTCTGCTAAATTCAACCTACATCGTGATAGATGCTGCAATCCGTTTAAGACTGCAGATCAAAAAGGGCATAGAGGAAAAGACTTAAGAATTATGTCTAAAACTCTTCGTAGCAAATTTCCTGGTTTTCCTGAAAATTCTAAAATTTGTGCAAGTTGCAGACGTTTAAGCGGTACACGCAACAATGATAATGCAAAGTCTGGCTCCGTTAATAATGAATCATTTAATAGTGACATTATTATGAGTCTGGATAATACTACATCTACTATAACGTTAAATGATTCTGTATCGTCCGTAGAAGGTGATAAGCAACAAGTAAAATCACAAAGAGAAATTGAATTAGAAGAGCTATTAGATGGGTTGAAAAAAAAATTTTCATGTTTAAGTAAAAATGATCCACTAAGGTTATCAATTGTCACTATACTTCCGACAACTTGGAGCATCAAAAAAATTGCGAGAGAATTCAATTGTTCAACACGAATGGCAAGGGAAGCTAAAAAATTGAAAAACTTACACGGTGTTTTAGTAGATACCGTAGCAAAGCCTGGAAAAACATTACCGGAAGCTACTATTGGAAAAGTCAAAGAATTTTATACTAGTGGTACCAACAGTAGAATAATGTCAGGAATAAAGGATGTAATTTCGGTAAAAACTGATGGTGAACGTAGTCTAGTGCAGTAACGTCTTTTACTGTTATATTTAAAAGGATTATACATGAAATACAAAGAATGTTATCCAGATTTTCCTATAAGCTTTAGTAAGTTTGCACTGCTTCGTCCAAAGCATTGTATACTTGCGGGAGCATGTGGGATACATTGCGTATGTGTCTGCACGATTCATCAAAATTGCAAGCTCATGTTGGATGCTATTAATGTAGGGGAGCTGACTAAGTAGTCAGAAAAACCAATAAAAGATTATAAAGATTGTTTGCACCAAATTATGTGCAAAAAGCCAAGTGCAGCTTGTCATTTAGATGAATGTAATAAATGTGCAGGTATCACAGACTTTTCACAAAATTTACTACAACTTCTACAGGCTAAGTATATTTTCAATGTAAAATTTAGTACATGGACAGGGACTGATAGGTCACATTTATAAACGGAAATTCTTTTCACTGAAGATTTTGTTGAACAACTATCTATCAAACTATGGACTTTAAAACCACATTCTTTCATTGCAAAGCAGCAGTCACAGTATTTTGAAGATAGAAAAAAAAACCTACGTAATGGTGAAGTGATAGTCACATTAGATTTTTCTGAAAATTATAAGTATGTAGCTCAAGACGCATCTCAAGCTTTCCATTATATTAACGATCAATGTACTGTTTTTACTGTTGTTTATTATTTTATAGAAAATTCCGAACTCAAACATAAGAGCTTGGTGTTTTTATCAGACAGCACAACCCACAATACAGTCGCTGTTTACACTATTCAAAGACAATTAATACCACAGATAAAAAAGCCTAGATATAAAAAAAATTATTTACTTTAGCGATGGTGCAAAACAGCATTTTAAAAACCGATATCAGATAAGTAATCTAATGTATCATGAAAACGACTTTAATATTAAAGCTGAATGGCACTATCATGTAACAGCGCATGGAAAAAATGCTTGCGATGGTGTAGGTGCAACCTTTAAAAGGGAAGCAGCGCGCACAAGTCTCTTAGTAAAGCCGACAGAGGCTATTCTAACGGCAAAAATACTTTTTAATTGGGCGCAAAAACATTTTGCAAACATTACAACCCTTTTCTACAGCAAAGTAGAGTATAAAAAAGTGAAAAGATCACTGAAAAAAAGATTTGATGCAGCTCGACCAATTCCTAAAATACAACAAAATCATTCCTTTACGGTATTGTTACAAAAAAATTACTTATAAAACGATATTCGAATGCTGTGGATGGTTTTAAATTTTTGTACACGGACTAAAGGCAAAAAATAAACAAAGGAATGAAAAACATGGACAAAATTGAAATTTCTTTTGTTTATGACTGAGTTTTAACTGGTTTGCTCTTATAACTACATCCAAATAATATTTTGAGAATTCAAATGACATTATAACGTTCACTTTTCTAAGTTTCATACAGTTTTTCTCAATATCAAAATTTTTTAATTTTTTGTCCGCCATATTGGATCGGCCGTTTTGAATTTTGAAAATCTGACCTCAGATTCGTACTCAGCGACCCAGAAAACATATAAGTACTGATTTACATGAAAATTAAAAAAGGTTTTAATTTCTCGTCCGCCATGTTCAATTAATTTCGGATCGGCCATTTTGAATTTTGAAAATCGCCCAATGGCATTATAAAGCTTATATCAATACCTACATTTTGAGCTATGATGAAACATGTTATGACAAAAACTGTCTGTTTCTGGGAAGGGAAGGGGTTCAGGTGACAAAGAATGACTCATATAAATAAAGATGTAAAGAGTCAAAGAAGTGATTAATTATATTCCATTTTACCAACATAAATTTCTATTACGGTGAACATTAACACATAGCTGATCTCTTTCGATATTATGAACATTAATGTTGATATTTGCGCAAGATATTTTTTAATTCTCCTTTAAATTTCTATTGCTTCGAAATTTCAAAATAACCAGATCGCCTTATCCTTTTGTTTTTATTTTGTTTAGCCTTCTTAGTATGCCGATACTATATAATAATCCTAAAAATAACAATGTAAAATGTTTAATATTAGGATCTCGTAATACACCGATCGGTATATGTATGTATATATATATATATGTATATAATATATATATATATATATATATATTATATACATATGACAAATAAAAATATTTTATTCATTATTACTATCCATTATTACGATAATATAATTCATGATATTATACATAAACATTGGGTCGTCCGGAAAGTTCGTGCCGATTTTGAAGGAAAATTCAAAGGCAACATTTTTTATGTCGATAAATATTTATTGACTTATGTATGCACCGTTTTGTTTCACAACCTTTGTCCATCTTTCACACAACTGGAAGATTCCATTCTCCCAGAACTTCTTAGGTTTCTCGGCGAAAAACTCCTCAAGGTGGTTTTTTATGTCGATCAAAGAGTTGAAGTTCTTGCCGCTAAGAGAATTTTGCAAAGACCTAAATAAGTGAAAGTCTGAAGGTGCAATGTCTGGTGAATACGATGGGTGAGGTGGCACATCCCAGCCAAACTCCAACAATTTTTGTCGGGTAGTCAAAGAAACATGAGGTCTGGCATTGTCCTGATGGAACACGACGCCCTTCCTATTAGCTAATTCTGAACGTTTTTCCTGAATCGCTGTCTTTAATTCGTCCAGTTGCGAGCAGTACTTATCTGCATTTATCGTTTGATTGTGTGGTAGGAGCTCATAATATAGGATTCCTTTCCAATCCCACCAGACACAGAGCATGACTTTTTTTGGATGAAGGCCGGCTTTCGGAGTGGTTAATGCTGGTTCATTTCGCTTACCCCAGGATCTTTTTCGTTCTACATTGTTGTAAATCATCCATTTTTCGTCACCCGTCACTAATTGCTTCAAAAATGGTACGTTTTCGTTGCGCTTGTACAGCGAGTCTCAGATGGAAATGCGATCCGTTAAATTTTTTTCGACCAAATTATGCGGAACCCATACATCATAGTGACTTACGTAACCAAGCTTCACTACATGATCGTGGACAGTGGTTTTCGATATTTTCAGTATCTCTGCTAATTCACGTGTCGTGCAGCGCGGGTTATTCTCGATCAGTGTCTTGATTTGGTCATCATCAGTAGTAGAGGGTCTGCCCGAGCGTTCTTGGTCTTTAAGGTTAAAATCACCAGCTCTAAACTTAGCGAACCACTTACGTACGGTTCTTTCAGCTAAAGCGCCTTCTCCGTAAACAGAACATATCGAATTTGTTGCTTGTGAGGCATTTTTGCCTTTCCGGTAATAGAAAAGCATCAAGTGTCTAAAATGTTCTTTGTTTTCTTCCATCTTCAAAAGAGTACAAAACTGACACGAATAAATTTATCTGAAACAACTTTTTTCCTAAAGATGCGTTGAAATGTCACCTTTAAGCATATGTATATAAATCGTATGTTTTCAATAACATTGATATATTCAGACATGTTCCAACGCCATCTATTAAAAATCGGCACGAACTTTCCGGACGACCCAATACATTTAAGGGGTTACATACACCTAGAAAGCCGAAAAACAGGCCTAATTTTGACATTTTATTCCTGCTAAACGGGTAGTGGGAATTAAATGAAATTTTCTGTGATTATAGACTTGTTTTGACAATATAAAAAATTTTTTTATTTAAAAATTGCGACGCAAAACAAAATATGGCCACCGGCACACACAGAGGTTTGTAAAAACGCATTTTGCGGTGGACACTGTCCCGCCTAAACGATCCATCTGAAACAAAAAATTAATATGGTGTTTTTAAGTAAACAGTAGTGGTTTGTCGGTGACGATCGCCGATTTTCGATTTTGTCGTTTGTTACAAAATGGCGACGAGTTGAAATTGAAGTTTCGAAAATTGCGAAAAATTGTCGTCTTTTTTATTTTTTTATTTTTAATGAAGATCGATAAGAAAAAAAAGAGATCGTCACCAACAAAAGAAAGGTTCTGAGAGTATTGTGTAAAAATTTGAGAACGATCCATCGATTAGTTTTTGAGATCTCGTGTCCACTGCCTTTGAAAATCGTGTTTCGAGAAAAACGCGTTTAAAGTTTCAAGTTTAGTTCTACTATTGTTAACAGCAGAATTTTGCACTTTACCTCTAGTCGGCAATTCCGGGGCCATATGATGTACCTTCCACATCAGTAGCAGCATCGTTCGATGAAGACCTCTGTTGACGGCGAGCAATTCTTTCTTCGCGCGTCGCCTTCTGCGCTCGCACTTCGGCCACATCGATGCGCGCTCGGTCGTGATTCTCGCAATATGTGGCACAATTGTGACCAACATCAATTTGTAATGCATGCATTATTAATAAATATGCAACAGCACCTTCCTTAAATGTGCATGCAGCAATGTTGGCAGCAATTTGCACAACGTGTGCACCGCTGTGCTGCACTTTTGGCGCTATGCGCCAAATCAAACTTCAAACTTTAATAGAGACTTGAAATCAGTACCAGTGCCTCCCCAAACATGTACACACAGAAGAAAATGCCGTGTTCGTGCGCGCTGTAACCTTGGGGCGTCTGGCCGCGGTCAGATAGTAGAATTCGAGCGCTCGAACGCTTGATCCCGTATTACTCAACTCTCTGTAATTTCGCCACTTTTGCAGATATCGACATGAAATTTTCAGGATATATTCTCGAAACTTGAAGCTGTAAGAAAATGTAAAAAAATCGAATTTTTGGACACTGCTAGGTGTATGTAACCCCTTAATTTAATATTTATTTTTATACTACGTTTATTATCCCACTTCGAAAGCCAATGGCAGTTTGTTTTCTTTTTGTGGCTGCAATAATGGTGGCTATAATAAGATAAAATTGTGATGTGCATTAGCAACAGCAGTGACGTTTTTATTTGCAGGTGAAACGTGACATTAATACACGTGACTCGTAAACTAATCGACGACGATTTTGAGCAAAGGTACATATGCCTTTTATATATATATATATATATATATATATATATATATATATATATAAAAGGCTTATATATATGGATCATTCCATGTCAAATCGGCTACCCCCCCTGCCCACAATTGTATTGAAGCAAATCTAACTTGTGAGGTATCAAAATTTAGCTTAAAGCTTCTAGTTTTCGATGCCGTCTGGCGATTTTGAAAAATTTCATGTAATGACCTTGATTTTGTTGGTCAATAAAAAATGGTAAGTATTTTCTTATTCAAATCTCTACTACTTCTTGTAGATGAAATACAAAATCATTTTCAATGTAATTTTACTGATTTTTACTTATTCGCTGAATCCAAATTTTAAAAGAAAAATTATATATTTTTGCAAATAAACATTTAGTTGTTATTGGTATCCACTTCTGAAAGATAAAACTAATGTTATTTTTAAGGATGTTTTTTTCTCTTCTTAATACGACATTTCTGCGCTATAACATTAACCAGTTATAAATTCTGCACAATTACACTATTTATCAATATCAATTTTAATGATTTGTTATGAGCTTCCTGCGTTTATACAGGATTAAGACTGTTTATGGATTATTTTCCACAACCTGCATTATTTGTTTGTGTACTTTTGTATTTTTAATATAATAAGTTATTATATAATATACTTATTAATTTTTAATATAATATATTAATGTTTTTTATTTTTTATTGATAATGCGAGAGTTAATGCTAATTTTTAATATACTAATTATTAATTTTTAATATAATATAATAATGTTTTTTACTGAAATTGCCAGTGATCGTCGACAAATTGCTTCATTTCATTTTATTTTAATTTTTAATATTATAATAATGTTTTAATTATTTGTGTTAATTATTATTATTACATTACATTACATTACATTACATTACATTACATTACATTACATTACATTATTATATTGAAGTACTTGGCGTGCCCGAATCGCAGTGGTCATGTATTCTTGTAAATTTGACAATATCTTGATTTGTATTGTATCTTGTATCTTGATGATTTTTAATAATGACTCGCAAATGATTTTGTGTCTCTTATAGGTAGGACAGGACGTTTTAATGTGATTCGGGCACGCCAAGTACTTCAATGTCGTCATGCGATAAGAGAGTATGCATGGAAAACGTTTGGGTAAAATACTCAAATTGCTTCTAGATACTGGGCTAATTAATTATTGATTTCATATTTAGTTTTGTGTTTTAACAAGTTGGGAGTTTTTATGTACTTGGCGTATATATTTTTTCTTTTTTTAAAAAGGTTTTTTAGGGATAAATATTATATTGTGAAATTAGCTTATCGAATTTAAGATATAATATTCCAAAACCAAAATAAAAAATTTTTGCTTTTACTAAAATATATATGTATAAACTCTTTTTTTCAAATAAAAATAAAATCTTTTTTCATATAAAAATAAAATATTTCCTTTCACCAAAATGTCTTATTTACTTTTAAGAGAAGTAGATGCTCTATGGTATCATCGTTTAAATGACATCTTTGTGGTTTTAATATATGACCTCCCATACTAAACAGTCTTTCGATTGATGCACTACTGGGAAGTGCAGTGTTATACTTTATAAAATGTGTTTTAATTTTCGGAAAATCATGTAATATTTCGATATTACAGTGTTTGGATTTCAAAAATCGTTGTAGTTCCTCTTCACTAGATTCATTCATTGGTTGTCGGTGAAAATTGAAAAAGTCATCGTGATCGTTTTCAGCAACATTTTGAAAAATCTCGTTTGATTGGATGTCTAATAACTCATCTAAGCAGTATTCAGCAAATTTCCTCCTCTCTCCGGTTAACCAATTTAATTTAAATTTCGGGTGTAAACAGCTTGCGATGATTAAATCTTTTCTTTCGAACATCGTGACAAATCTGTAATTAAATAAATACTAATAATTAAGTAATATAATTAGTAATATAAATAAATTTTTCACCATTTAGAAAATAAACGAATGCATCATATAATTATTAGATTAGCACGTTACCTTTCATTTATACTTGACTGAACAGCTGTGACTAGTGAATGACAATATGTAAGTCTCTCCTTACTAAGACTTTCCACTTTTTGTTGCAAGGTGTTTAACACTGGTAATAAATATCCCATGTACATTCCTATATCGTTCTGTAAGATATCCAATGCACGCGCCAAAGGCTCCATTATCTAATACGAACAACAAAATTATAAACATATAATTAAATAATAGAATCGAGCGTAGCAGGTTGACGGTGCTGATATTTATTAAATCAAAAATTTTCCCATATTTGGAACTACACAAACGTTTCGGTCAACATTTGACCATCTTCAGTGTTGAAATTTATTTGTATTGAATTAACAGGTTTTTTTCAACACTGAAGATGGTCAAATGTTGACCGAAACGTTTGTGTAGTTCCAAATATGGGAAAATTTTTGATTTAATAAATATCAACACCGTCAACCTGCTACACTCGATTCTATTATTTAATTATATTCAATACTCACGAGCTCGTTACATTATTAAAAATTATAAACATTACAAAAAAACAAAATTATAAATTATGTTTTTGAAATAGATGTAATTTACCTGGCAATACTCTTCTAGAAATTTAATTTCATTGTCAATTAACCTCTATTGTAAGTTAATCTCTGTAAATTACAGAAGTCAAAACATTGGTTTATTTTTTCTGATTTAGTTTTTACAAGTGATAATAATTGAGAAACAGAATCAAACGTAGAATTCCATCTATAAAATAAAAATAAAAGATAAATAAACTTAAAAGTTGTTATTATCTTTAGAAAAATATTAATTAGATCTAAAAATATTCTAAGATTTTTACTATTTATATACAATATATATTATTAATAAAATAAGAAAATTATAAAGTAATAAAGTTAATAAAAAATACATGTTATCCATATATGTATAAAATTTATCACATGAACAAGTTTATTAAGATTTTCTTAAGATACTCTAAAGAATTTATTGGAGTAACCTCGAAGTCTGCTAAAGAAAATTAACGATATCTGAGATACTTGTTGCAGAATGAGAAAAAAGTTTATATATATATATATATATATTTTAGTGAAGGCAATTAATTCCGTTTTTGGAATATTTAAAATACAATTGCACAAATTAATCCAGATCAATAATCAAGATAAAATTTCATTAAGCATTTCGATAAACTAATATTTCATGATATTCTGTATAACATTTGTCTATGTTTCCTCCAAGAACAATTTTTGGATAACAGTTTCCTAGACTTAATATACACAAATATACTAAAACATTTAAGAAAGGTTTTTTACCTTGTGATAACGGGAGGTTTTAAATAGACGTCACACATTTCTTTAATTTGATCAGCAACTTGGGTGGATTGATTTTGTTTATTCCATAGCTTTGTTAATTTAGCAAATGTCGTTCTGTACATCTTTTCAAGAGACATGGTAGTGTCTTGCGCCAAGTATACGCGCAGCGAGACCGCACCGTGACTCTTTTACGCGAAACGACGCTTTCGCAGACACTCAGTTTAGTAGATCTCAATAACCGCTGAACGGATCAACTTCTAAGTAGGCTCAATGGATAGCTTGAGGTCGAATTATATAATAAAAGTATTTTTATTTTTTTGTACGTGCCCTACGAGCGAGGATATGGCGATGCAAAGTCTGAAATTGGAAAATTTCATTTAAGAAACGTCGTCGTCGTCGTTTGTACAGTTCGTTCTTTTTCGTCGAGATGGCAGCAGCTCCGTTTATACTGTGGCGCCCCTGTAGCAGTTTCTGCCACACCATTGGTCAGAGCGACCAAACCAATCAACATTGTTTTCTTTTAAGCGCGCAGGATTTGGCCGGTTACAAAGTTATCCTTCTTTTGTTTGATATCGAGAGAAGCAGTTCGTTAGCTTCGACTGCGTTTTTTGAGCCAGTGGCCTTTTATGTAATAACTCGAAATATAATTCTTTGACGTGTGTAAAAGTACGTATAGTCATTTCGGAACCCCCACACGTATTGGTGACCCCGACGTGATCGCGAAGGGCCACACAGTTGCGAATTACGAGTGATCCAAGCCGGTATACCAGCGCGTTCGCGAGCCTACGCCGAGTCGTTTTAGCGGGCACCGCGTTGGTATCCGCCCGCCGCGCATTATGCCGATAGAGCACTCGCCTCCTCGTGAGACCGCCGCCGAGGAGCCCAGCGTCAGTCACGGGGACCAGCCTCCTTTGGTCATGTTCGCCGACGAGACTACCCAGGAGACCATGCCTACCCACGCAGGTACCTTTGTCGAGCCTACGATGGGCGCTTCTCATTTTTCGCGCGCAGCGACCTTAAACGACCTCTACGACCCGCATGCACAGGCGTACGCGATCCGTGCTATCAAGACGTGCACATTTTGGCGGGACCACCCAAAAATGTGGTTCACGCAATTAGAAGCTAAGTTCCGGGCGCATAACGTCAGATCCGACGATCTTAAATTTTGTCTCGTCGTTGATAATTTGGACAAGGAGTCCATGCTCGAGATCGCTGATATAATCGAGTCGCCGCCCGCCGCGGACAAATATCAAAGGCTTAAAGAAACGCTCATCTCACGTCTCACGGACTCGGACGAGAAGCGTTAGAGAAAGCTTTTCACCGATATTGAGTTAGGTGATCGGAAACCAACTCACCTCCTTCGCGAAATGCGACACCTCACGGGTGGCGCCGTTGACGAGCAGCTGTTACAAACCCTTTGGTTGCAGCGGATGCCTTCGAGAGTGCAAGAGCTGCTCTCAGTAGTTGAAGGAATACCTCTGGACAAATTAGCGGATTTAGCCGACAAAACGTTAGAAAGAGCCTTTCCTTCTATTACGGTAGCAGGAGCATCCACATCTGTTGCCGAGCCGAACTTGCTCTCCGCCATTGAGCAGCTGACGCAGCAAATTCAACGACTCACGGCAGACAAGGAAGGTGGCCGACGCTCTCGCTCGAAACGGCGAGGACGCAGTCAATCCTGTAGTCAAACTCGGGACAAAACGCAATCTGCTAAACATCGTTATTATCATGTTAGGTTCGGAGAGAAAGCAAGGAAGTGCACGCAGCCATGTGCTTGGGTCAAGGCCCTTGCTAACAAATCCACCAGCGAAGCGGAAAACTAGCGGGGTCGTCATTGGAGGCGGTGTACGATGACCCCGACGGCAAGAACCGTCTGACGGTGCGGGATAAGGACCCAAGTAACACAGTCTGATTATATTTGCTGCAGCAGAAAAAATATAGCTAGCATTACGTCTTGCCAGCCTTAATTACAGCTATTTGGTAGCAAATGTTATTTTGCTGGATTTTTAACTGCAAAAACGTTGTGACAATGAATACAACAGTCAAAATGCAGCCACAGCCATTTTAGCTGCATTAATTAGCGTAAAGTCGCTGTGACAGCAATAACAAAAGCCAAAATTCAGCCACAGTTATTTTAGTTATAAATTATATAAATTATGTTTTATTTCATTAATTTAAGCATTTTTTTCTTATTTACTTCACGTAAAATGGCGCGAATTAAGCCCAGCGCGTTGCTAGACGTAAACTTGTCTTTGTTAGATACGAGTACACTAATGTGTCCTTGTATCATATGTATGTAAGAACATCATATCATATACAGGGTGGCCCATTTTAATTTATACAGTCGATTTTTTAAAACACTAAAAGAGATACGAAAAAATGTTTCAGACAAACATGTCACGATTTCGAGGGAGACATAAGATGATACCATTGGTTTGACCTTGAATAGTCGTTTGAAGGTCACGCGAAGATCACCTTCAATTTCTTAAATCGAAACCCCAACTTTTTATTGCAGATTCTTATTCTCCATCGAAAAGTAAGTAACTTTTGTCTGAAACATTTTTCCGAAAAATGTCATCTTATGCCCTTAAAATGTCCTCAAAACTCATCTTGAAGATCATTTTAAGGACATAAGATGACATTTTTCGGAAAAATGTTTCAGACACAAGTTGCATGTTTTCTCGCGTAGAATCCGAATCCGTAATAAAAAAATACCATGTCTCATTAAAAAAAAATTTCAGACCGGAAGTTAGAATTTCGATAAACAATGACCCGTCTAGTTGTATCCACATTCTCTGTCGTGTATGGAGATCAACGTTCGAACAGTGTATTGTCGAATACCGATTTACGTAATCACGTTTGACATTGTCGATATTCGACAATACACTGTTCGAACGTTGATCTCCATACACGACAGAGAATGTGGATACAACTAGACGGGTCATTGTTTATCGAAATTCTAACTTCCGGTCTGAAATTTTTTTTTAATGAGACATGGTATTTTTTTATTACGGATTCGGATTCTACGCGAGAAAACATGCAACTTGTGTCTGAAACATTTTTCCGAAAAATGTCATCTTATGTCCTTAAAATGATCTTCAAGATGAGTTTTGAGGACATTTTAAGGGCATAAGATGACATTTTTCGGAAAAATGTTTCAGACAAAAGTTACTTACTTTTCGATGGAGAATAAGAATCTGCAATAAAAAGTTGGGGTTTCAATTTAAGAAATTGAAGGTGATCTTCGCGTGACCTTCAAACGACTATTCAAGGTCAAACCAATGGTATCATCTTATGTCCCCCTCGAAATCGTGACATGTCTGTCTGAAACATTTTTTCGTATCTCTTTTAGTTTTTTAAAAAATCGACTGTATAAATTAAAATGGGCCACCCTGTATATATAAAAAAAAGTCAAAGGTAACCTAACCTTTTTCTACTCTTGGAGTTAGGCAAGTGAATTGTTGTCGTGCCTTCAAAATGGGAAAAACGCTATTGACTGATTTGCAAATGTTAAAAAATTTTAAAAAGAGTAGTACGTATTATAGAAAAATTGATAATCGTATGAAAAAACCTGATGTGAAATCGAATGTTAAAAAAACTACAATATTGAATGAAAAATATATCGCCTCAACATCAAATTTATCGCAGAATGCTGTAGAATCGGTATTGGATTCTGTTTTATTGAAGCATGAAAATATAAATTTTAATAATGAAAGCAATTATAATGTTGAATCATCTGATAATGATGATGCACTTGAAGATGTACTTGAAGATGCAGAAGCAAAATGTATCGATTTACGAGAGGCATTACAAGAATGGGCACTGACATTTAATATATGCCATAATGCATTAAAAGCATTATTAAATATTGTAATTCCGGCAAAAATATCAAATATGCCTCGAGATCCGAGGACACTATTGGAAACACCAAGAACAGTGGACACTATAAAGATGGGAAACGGACAATATTGGCACAATGGACTGCAGACTTGTCTTGAAAAGTGCTTATCTCATGTAGAGAACCCTATGGATATCGCACTGAATTTTAATATTGATGAATTGCCAATTCATAAAAATTCAAAGATGCAGTTCTGACCAATATTGTTTTCGATACATGATTTAAATATTGAACCTATGATTATTGGAATTTATTGTGGAGAAAATAAACCCTCAACTCCTAATGAGTTTTTAACTCCTTTTGTCGACGAATTGTTAACCATTTTAAATAATGGCATTATTATTAACGGATATAAAATTAATATACATATTCGATGCTTCATATGTGATACTCCTGCCAGGTCTTTTATTAAAGGTAAGAAGTTACATAGGAAATATATTTATTTAATGTTAGTTACAGTAAAAAATAATTAATGAAAATATTTATTAGAGTAATTATGTGTGAATATTGTTATATTATTTTTTTAATGTACATTATTTTTCCATTTAAATTATATTTAGCTTCATTATAATCATTTTTTACAGGTACTGCTAATTTTAATGGTTATAGTTCGTGTCTAAAATGTACGGCTATAGGTGAATATTCTCATAAAGAACATCGAATTAGTTTTCCACGCATAGATATGCCTGCAAGAACTAATACAACTTTCCGCAACAGAACCGATTCGGACCATCATAAAATGGATACACCTTTGGAAAAACTTCCAATTGACATGATAAAAAGTATTCCGATATCTGATTCATTGCATGTATTAGATCTGGGTATAATAAAACGTTTATTAACAGGCTACGTGTACGGAACCTTAGGTTTCAAGACTAAGTGGTCTGCAAATGAAACAAAATTAGTGTCAGATTTTCTCGTTCAATGTAGAATGCCAAGCGAAATTCATCGAGCCATTAGAGGACTTGATTGTTTAAAATTTTGGAAAGGAACAGAGTATCGTACTTTTGGTTTGTATCTAGGGCCCGTTATATTAAAAGATTATCTATCCGAGGAAATGTACCAACATTTTATGTTATTTTTTTGGAGTATTGTAATATGTTATAGTAGTTCGTACTCAAACTATTTACATATAGCAGACAAGTTATTTAAAACCTTCATTGAACAATATATTAAAATTTATGGTATTTATTCTATTAGCAGCAATATATTGGGTCATTAAGTATGAAACTTTACAAATGTAAAAGCGCCATCTTTAACATTTGTTATCTCAAATTTGGCGCCAGACGTCAGTATCAGATTAGGTTAGTGTGATAGATGTATGTTCGCTCTTCAAATGTCATATTTGTTTGTTCAAATATCTTCATTAGTTTTATTGGTGGATTCTTTTTTATAGAACTATGGAAAAGTCCAAAATTCGTGTGATTTATGAACATGAGTTCCGCCGTGGAACCACAGTGTCGGAGACAGCTCGTAATATCAACGCTGTATTTGGTGAAGGTTCAACTACTAAAGCAACGGTGGGCAATTGGTTCAAAAACTTCAGAGATGGAGATTTCAGCCTCGCTAATGAGCCACGTGGAAGACCAAAGACGAAGGTGGATAATGATCACTTGAGAGCCGTAGTAGAGTCCAATCCATCTCAAAGTACACGTGAATTGGCATCGATATTCAATGTTTCCATACCCACCATATTGGTTCATTTAGCTGCAATTGGTAAGATAAAGAAGTTGGATAAATGGGTCCCGCACGAATTGACCGATGCGCAGCAGGCGCAACGTCTAGAGGCTTCCCTTTCTTTGCTTTCCCGTCACAAAAATGAATCTTTTTTTAATCGAATTGTGACCTGCGATGAAAAGTGGATACTCTACGACAATCGTAAACGCTCACATCAGTGGTTGAACGCTGATGAACCACCGAGACATCACGCGAAACCCAACATTACACAGAAGAAGCATATGGTGACTGTTTGGTGGTCCAGGTCAGGTGTTATCTACTACAACTTTATGAAACCTGGTACATCGATAACGGCTGAAGTATATTGCAAGCAACTGGACGAAATGATGCAACAACTTGCTATTAAACAACCGAAATTGGTCAATCGGTCAATGCCAATCCTGTTGCATGATAATGCTCGACCGCACACTGCACGACTGACCGTGGCAAAGCTACAGGAGTTGGAATTGGAAACTCTCCGTCATCCACCATATTCACCAGATCTATCATCTACCGACTATCATTTCTTCCGGAATTTGGACAACTTGTTGGTGGGAAAATTGTTCAATTCTCAACAGGCAGTCGAAACAGCCTTCCGCGACTTCATCGATTCCCGTACTCCTGGCTTCTATAGTAGAGTCATAGACCAACTACCACTAAAATGGCAGAAGTGTGTAAATAACATGGGCGCATACTTAGATTGAAAATAAATCATGTCCATGTGCCAAAAAATGCAAAAGTTTATGTTCTATTTGTAAAGTTTCATACTTAATGACCCAATACATAATCTTTGTCATGTAGTTGATGAAGTAAAGGATTTCGGTGATTTATCTACCTTTAACGCATATCCATTTGAAAATTCTTTACAAAAAATAAAAAGATTACTTCGGGCAGGAAACAAGCCTTTACCACAAGTAGCTCGACGAATTTCGGAAATTAGTACTTTCAAAGAAGCTCAAAATAATAATAAAAAATTTTCTATTTTAAAGAATAAAAATTCTGGTAGCAATTGTGGTCAAAGTAAATATAAAAATTTGTTTACAAAGTTGAATTAATGGACGGATTAACATTAACAAATGCAGATAGAAACAAATGGTTTTTAACAAAAAGAAATGAAATTATCGGTATGAAAAACGCGACAATCTTTGAAAATAAAATTTATATTTTTGGTTCGTGTTTGAAAGAAGTAGGTAATTTTTGTGAAACGCCATAACATAATGCAATTGCATTATGTTATGTAAATATATTTTCTTCAAACCGCAAGGAATATTTGCCCAAATGGAATGATGTACAGGACATAAAATGTAAATTAGTAGCAGTAGAATATCATAGAGATACTGTATTTTTCCCACTGATACACACTTTACATTTATGCAGCAAAACAAATACATGTCATACTTCTGAAGCTTTGAACAGAATCGTATAATCTTTTATATTTTATATTAGTATATATATATTTTTATACTACTTTATTTTAATACTTTATATTAGTATTAGTATACAACAGCAATATTTAAAAAATATCGCAATTAACACAAATCGCAATTAACCAATATTAAAAGTTTACTTGTCTTTAACCGGAAAACGCATTTAATAAAATTTAATAAAATTTAGAAACAAAAACATGTTTAGTAATAAAACGTAGCTCTAACAATTGCACAGTGTGTTACATATATAATACATGTATATATTATAAATAAACATTCATTTTATAAAAAATCAAAATATGAATTTAAACGATAACAAAACAGTATATTTTGCTGTTTTTTAATCTACATTTTTATCACTTTCATTTTCATCATTTTCATCGCTGTCATTAACTTCTTCAGACATTGTATTTTGTTTACTAAAAATAATTAGTTATAAAAAGTATATTCATGTAAAAATTTGTATTTAAATAAATTGTAAATTCTAACTCCTACTTACTTCTGTTGCTTTTGAAGCTGCTTGCATCGGCTAACACTGTTTTTGAGAATTCTTTTTAAAAACCTAATGTTATCATCAATCACATAACGTGAGTCGTCTAAGTGTATAATTTTATAAATTGCTTCAGTTATTCGATTATATTTCGAGAAAGCAATTTTCTTCATTTTTTCTTCTTTTTTTTGTAGAACCAGTTCATGAACACAAAATTAACAATTGCCTTTCAAATAATCGATCCATTAATAAGTACGCTATTTTGGTTCCATCTTTGTTCCCAGTCGTGCCTCCAATTTCACTCATCACTTTTATCTATTGAAAATAATTAATAATTAATATAAGTACTTATTTATATATAAAGTCTTATTTATATATATAAAGTCTTCGATATAATGGAGTAACAAAGTCGTAGCGTAGAGCCGTAATGAAATTAGAAATGAGTTTTCCCGGGTCCTAAGAATTTTAAGTAATTTAAATCGTTGGAATAAGGCCTAACCTACATGTGTTAATTGTTAATCAGAAGTCGGGAATGTATATTGGTCTTTCTTCTTTTGCTTCAAAAGAAAAACATCTAACATACAGTTCCGACTTCTGACTAACGACTAACAAAACTCATTGTAGACTAGGCCTAAGAATTGAACCAACTACGAATTGAGCGACTACTAAGTTCACATAGCTGTAGTCACAGCTATGTGAACTTAGCACCCGACTTTAAAAAAAATAAATTTCAAACATGTATACGACTACGACAGCTTTTCAACTGGAAAAAACCTTCTCAAGCAATCTTCGATTTTAGTCATACGACTATACGACTATATTTTCATCGTAGATACAATTGATAATACTCATTATAGGAGCGTTTAGAGTACAATCACTTATTCGAGTATACAAAGGAGCTTACAAATGCCAATTCGAATTCTTCATTGCACAGTTTTTTCTCCAAATTATTAATATCCAATTCGATTGCTAGTGGTTTCATTTGTTTTATATCTCTTTCAAGATTTTCATTTCTGTCATTTTGAGGTTTCTCAACGATGTTTGTAGTTTGATTTTTAATTAGAAGATCAATTAATTTGTCAAATTTAACATGTATCGCAGATATTTCTCGAAGAATATGATTCTTACAATTTTCCAGGTTTGAATTTATCTTATCAAATTCTTCTTGAACTGAAAAAGAAACGAAAACATATTTTCCAATGTGTTATACAACATTATATACATAAATCATCATATAATTTGAGTATATACTTTGAATATTGTCTAACACAGGTTTCTGGGACCCATTCAGGGGCAATACAGAAATTCCATCATCAATTATGATTGCATTTACAGGTTCCATCGTTGTTTCTAAGTTTTGTAAAGTACTTTGTGAAATTGGATCAAAGATTGGATCAAAGATAACACTATCAATTGGATGATTTTCTACATTTGCAGTCACGCCTGTATTAGTATTTATATTTTCATTTTTCACTATTAAATGATTAAAATCAATATTATTTTTCTTGTGGGAACACTGTGTTTGTTTAGAAGAATGCTGAGGCAAATAACTAACTGTAAACAAATATTGCTATAAATAATTTATAAATTTGATAACTTACGCTAATACATAAATTAATAAAACTATTCAATAGAAGAGTTTATGTTACAAAAGGACTTCATTAATGTTTTTATAAACATTCAAATGTAATGCTTTTTAAACTAGATAGAACAATTTAATTTATGTTGCAGGAATGTACTTGAATACATTTTGCCTCGAATGCACAACAGTTTTAGATACATACTAACTTACATTGGAAATCATTTTCAATATATGTATACTTACTTTATTTCATCTTCGGTATCATCGAACCGACTTAAATATTTTTCTGCTTTGACAGCGGCTTGAAATGTAGTAGAATTCTTTCTCTTTACTACGCATTTTTGTTTTGACCAATTCTTAAAATCTGGTAAAATGCTGTCATCTTTTCGAAGGTTCAGTCTTTTTCGTCCTGGTGGCCAATATAAAATTCCGTCCTTCTCCCATCTCTCGGGCACAACACACAAATTAACTTCACCATCTTCAACCGTTTCTACGATTATGAACATTTTAATCTTATTTTATCATACACAAGCACGAAACGGTTAGGTTTGGTAGTCAGTTTTGCGTTTCAGAGGTTATGTCGTTGTGTTTTGTTATATTGTGCGCGGAAGAAACTATCTGTTCCTTTTTTAGCTGCACTCCTAAACTGGTGCAATAAATTAGAATGAGACAAATATATATGTTTTTTCACTCTAACTTATTGAACAAGCTTACAGTGCAGCTGAAAAGGCTATATAAAATACAACCAAAATAGCTGCAATCTGGCTGTCACAGCGACAGTAAAGAGCAATATATGTAAATACACTCACTCCCAAAAAAAGCGGTACACTAAAATTTAGGGAAAAATTTACCAACCTTCAAATGATCATAACTTGATAAATAATGAAGATAAAAATATGTTCAAAAATGCAAAATGAAGCTTCAAGTATCCACTTTAAGAATATTTGTTGAATGGCAATTATGGACGGCCATTTGATTCAAAATGGCGGGTGACAAAATGAGAGGATGCAAAAGTGATAACCGAAAGTCCGAGTTTGTGACGGTGCATGGCGTGAATTAGATATCGCAGCCTAATGGGACCAAATGCAAATGAAAATATAGAGTGTTATCTTTAAAATGCTTTTTACCGAGCTCGATGCGATCATTTTTCGCTGAGTTGTGCAACTTTAAAAAAGAAAAAAACACCTGTTAAGTAAATTTGGAGTATCTCAACAAAAAATGATCGCATCGAGCTTTGTAAAAAAGCGGTTTAAAGATAAAACTCTATACTTTTATATGCATTTAGTCCCATTGGGCGCGCGCGCGCACACACACACACACACACCACAAGGAGGGTTTGGAGTCTTAAATTACTGTGGAATTGACGAACCACGGGGTCCTCATCCTTGTGATACACACACACACACACACACACACACACACACACACACACACACACCTACATACACCTACACCCACACACGCACACACCACATAAGAAGGATTTGGAGTATAAAGAATAATGAACGCAGCAGTTGGAATTATAAAAGAACTAAACGAACCATAGGGTTTTCTAATTCCTTAGGCCTTGCTGAATCGACGATATTGCAAATTCGAAATTGAATATCTCGGTACCTAACTATCCTAGCACAAAATTTCACAAACGGTTTTAAAGCTTTGAAACCCTACTTTTCGCAATTTAAATCGAAATTGTGCACGACGAGTTTTTTAAAATGGCGGAAAGGGAGAGCATGCGAAATTGATAAATGAAGATTCGAGTTTGCGATGGCACATGGTGTAAAGTAGGTATTGCAGCCCAATGGGACTAAATGCATATAAAAGTATAGAGTTTTATCTTTAAACCGCTTTTTTACAAAGCTCGATGCGATCATTTTTTGTTGAGATACTCCAAATTTACTTAACAGGTGTTTTTTTCTTTTTTAAAGTTGCACAACTCAGCGAAAAATGATCGCATCGAGCTCGGTAAAAAGCATTTTAAAGATAACACTCTATATTTTCATTTGCATTTGGTCCCATTAGGCTGCGATATCTAATTCACGCCATGCACCGTCACAAACTCGGACTTTCGGTTATCACTTTTGCATCCTCTCATTTTGTCATCCGCCATTTTGAATTAAATGGCCGACCATAATTGCCATTCAACAACTATTCTTAAAGTGGATACTTGAAGCTTCATTTTGCATTTTTGAACAAATTTTTATCTTCATTATTTACCAAGTTATGATCATTTGAAGGTTGGTAAATTTTTCCCTAAATTTTAGTGTACCGCTTTTTTTGGGAATGAGTGTATATAGGGTGTTCGATTTTAATTGATCAACCCGAAAAACTTGTAGTTATGATTCTAGAAAAATTTGACGCGATAATTTAAACTTTATTTATTCCGATGATTAATTATACTATACTGGGTGTCCACTTTTTATTATAATATATAGGGTGTTCGATTATAATTGACCAAACTGAAAAACTTGTATCTCTGTTTGGAGTAAAATTTTACTGATACGATAAAGTAAACGTTATTTATTCCGATAATTACAATGTGAAAATAAAATTTGTTAATTAGTAGTGTAGTGGCTCGTATCTTGATAGTGGTAATAATCACGGCAAACGAGCAAGCTGGCTGTTGATAGCTGATCAATTTATTATTCATCCAATGGTACAGATGAATCAATAACAAACGTTTCGGTCACATCATTGGACCATCTTCAATGTTAATTTAAAATTTCAAAAAAGCGGTATCCTGTTACAAATCAAACATGTATAAACAATTTGTCGTTCGGTTGACAAAACAGAATAAAAATGAACAGCTGTATACTCACATATTAAATAAAAAATATAAATCGGAAACATCTATTATAAATTGTAAGTCGTAATTGAGGTCAACAAAAATAAAAAATCCAGTAAAAATTAGTCATTGCAATTGTCATTCCAAGAGTAGTTAGCCGTGTAACCTGTCACACCAGCAACATCAGATATACGAAAAAATTCTTTTAAAAAAACGAATGTATAGGAAAATCGTTATGAAATTGAATACTCACATAGTGTAGGAGAGTCATTATATACAATAAAACTTTCTTTATATGTACTGCAAAACAAGACTTAACCACGACACACGAACATATTTCACCATTTCTCTCTGATGTATTAGAGGCGACTGGGATAAATCGAGCGCTCAACAGATCATAACATCCACCCAAACAGCCCAGGAAAATATTAAAAACAAGGTTATTGGGAAGAAAATAAGTCTAGGATAGGAAGATAAACCTCCGGTAACGCCAACGTATTGGTTTGCAGATTGAGGGAGTTTGGTTGTAGTTTGATATTAACCATTTCAGAAACGAGTCTTTTTTTATACGAACTCTCCTCATCAAGGATTTGTACATCGTTCCATTTAAACTCGTGACCGGAGGTCAATCTATGATCGGAGATAACCGAAGGGGATCCCCCTCTTTTTAAAATATCTCTCTTATGCTCATTAACCCTGGTATGGAGCTGTTGTTTTGTCTGGCCGACGTAGGAAGCGTCGCGTTCGTTGCATGTGATCTTCTACACAACATTACAGTGAGACATTACGCTCAACGTATCCTTCTTGTGTCGTATCAGACTCCTTAACGAATTTTTAGGTTAGAACACCGTGTCAAAATTAAGTTTTTTGAGCTTATCGATAAAAATCTCTGATTTTTTTTTTATGTATGGTAAGGAAAACCATTTCCTGTTTCCAATTTCGTGTGTAACATTGTTTGAGCAATATTTCACAGCAATATTTCTTCAATCTTTTTTTAATGCTCGAAAAAATGAATTGAAGGGGATAAGAGTTGTCTAATAAAGTGTTTATCAAAAATTCGAAATTCTTTTGTGGAATTGAGGATCGGAAATCTGTAAGACCTTATCGGTCAACCCGAAAATCACACCTCGTTTATGTGAGGTAGGGTGGTGAGAAAAGAAATTTAGGTATCTTCCAGAGAATGTTGGTTTATGGTACCAATCCAGATTGATGTTTCCGTGTTCAAAAATTATCGAAATGTCAAGAAAGTTAATACTGTTATTGTTGCTGTGCTCTATTGTAAATTGAAGTCTGCTATGGAAAGAGTTGAAGGTATTTAAAATATCATTGAAATATGCAGGATGTGATGCAAGTATGATGTCGTCTACATGTCTACAATATATCGGTATATGCCTGTTCAAAGTACTTAATGCTTTTGATTCAATATCCTGCAACACCAAATCCGCGACAATCATGGAGATGGGTGATCCCATTAGAGTACCGAATATCTGCTTGTAGATGTGACCCCCGAATGAAAAACAAGTCGAGCTCAGAACAAAGTTAATGGCAATCAAAAATTCGTCAATCGGAATGGATGTACCTTTGGAGATATCATCCCATCTGTCTCTTATGCTTTGTATTGCTAAGTCGGTTGGTACATTCGTGAATAAAGAGACGGCGTCTAGGGATGCAAACTGAAAATTAGGATCCAAAGAGGTACCCCTCAATGCGTTGACCAATTGCGAACTGTTTAAAATATGACTCTCTGGAAAAAGTATATTATTATGGATAATTTCGTGCAGGAACGAGGATAAAGGATATAAAGGGCAATTCGTGTATGACACAATGATCCTGAGTGGACAGTTCTTTTTGTGTGTTTTTGGTAGGCCGTATGCTCTAAGAAGGATGCCGTCCGTTGACAGCAGCGATCGATATTTTGCATCACTCAAATATTCTTTTTTCTTCCATCTGACCAGAAGATCTTTCAATTTAGCAGTTAATGACTTTGTGGGATCTTTGCTTATTTTCGAATAAGTGTCATTATCTGATAGTAAAGCATTCATTTTCGAGTAGTAATCATCAGTATTCATGGCAACAGTGGTGTTACCTTTATCAGATTTCGTAAAGAATACCTTTGGATGTTCTGATATGAACCTTCTGGTCAGATTCAAACAATTGATTAGAATGTTGTCTGAGTTATTCAACTCTACGCGACCAGAACAAAACTTGTAATGTTGTGTAGAAGATCACATGCAACGAACGCGACGCTTCCTACGTCGGCCAGACAAAACAACAGCTCCATACCAGGGTTAATGAGCATAAGAGAGATATTTTAAAAAGAGGGGGATCCCCTTCGGTTATCTCCGATCATAGATTGACCTCCGGTCACGAGTTTAAATGGAACGATGTACAAATCCTTGATGAGGAGAGTTCGTATAAAAAAAGACTCGTTTCTGAAATGGTTAATATCAAACTACAACCAAACTCCCTCAATCTGCAAACCAATACGTTGGCGTTACCGGAGGTTTATCTTCCTATCCTAGACTTATTTTCTTCCCAATAACCTTGTTTTTAATATTTTCCTGGGCTGTTTGGGTGGATGTTATGATCTGTTGAGCGCTCGATTTATCCCAGTCGCCTCTAATACATCAGAGAGAAATGGTGAAATATGTTCGTGTGTCGTGGTTAAGTCTTGTTTTGCAGTACATATAAAGAAAGTTTTATTGTATATAATGACTCTCCTACACTATGTGAGTATTCAATTTCATAACGATTTTCCTATACATTCGTTTTTTCAAAAGAATTTTTTCGTATATCTGATGTTGCTGGTGTGACAGGTTACACGGCTAACTACTCTTGGAATGACAATTGCAATGACTAATTTTTACTGGATTTTTTATTTTTGTTGACCTCAATTACGACTTACAATTTATAATAGATGTTTCCGATTTATATTTTTTATTTAATATGTGAGTATACAGCTGTTCATTTTTATTCTGTTTTGTCAACCGAACGACAAATTGTTTATACATGTTTGATTTGTAACAGGATACCGCTTTTTTGAAATTTTAAATTAACATTGAAGATGGTCCAATGATGTGACCGAAACGTTTGTTATTGATTCATCTGTACCATTGGATGAATAATAAATTGATCAGCTATCAACAGCCAGCTTGCTCGTTTGCCGTGATTATTACCAAAATTTGTTAAACTATATTATTTCGCTTTCCTCTTTTACCTTCCTTATCACTCAATTATATTATAACATACAGGTCTCATTTTAAAATATAGGGTATCTCACACTATCTTATTATATTATACAGGGGGCCGACTTTTGATATACTATATAGGGTGTCCGATTATAATTGACCAACCTGAAAAGCTTGTATCTCTGTTTCGAGAAAAATTTGACACGATAAAGTAAACGTTATTTATTCCGATGATTAAAATATGAAAATAACATCTGCTAAGCTATATTAATTCGCTTTCCTCTTTTACCTTCCTTATCACTCAAGTATAGTATAACATACAGGTCTCATTTTAAAATATAGGGTATCTCACAGTATCTTATTATATTATACAGGATGTCGACTTTTGATTATACTATATAGGATGTCCGATTATAATTAACCAAACCGAAAAACTTGTATCTCTGTTTCGAGAAAAATTTGACACGATAAAGTAAACGTTATTTATTCCGATGATTAAAATGTGAAAATAAAATCTGCTAAGCTATATTAATTCGTTTTCTTCTTTTACCTTCTTATCACTCGATTGTATTATAACATACAGATCTTATTTTAAAATATAGGGTATGTCACACTATCTTATTATACAAGGTGTCGACTTTTGACTATAATATATAGGGTGTCCGATTTTAAGTGGCCAACCCGAAAAACTTATATCTAGGGGTTGCAATCCCGCAGGATCCAGCGCCATTTTTTGGTCCCGCATATGTTAAGAAGGAGCTGCAGGATCCCGCGGGACTTGCGGGATTGTGTGCGTAACTAAAAGTGCGCCACTTGCGCGAGTGAAAACGCGTTCAATGAATTATCTCGAACGGGAAGCAGAAACATGCAATTGTCTGAGACAAGCGGTGAGCGCGATGTTATTTTGTTGCGCGCTCCTGCGCTCCTTACTGTTTCTGTCGCCGCGCCGTGCGGGCCGTGCCGTCCCAACGTGCAACGAAGCAACGATTTCACAGTCGACAAAGAAAGAAAACGAAAAGGAATACGCGTGCGTATTTTAAGTGCGTTTGTGTGCGAATTTACATATTATTTATTTAATTTGTGTATTACTTATTCAATGTACGTATTATACTACGTGTTGATTCGATTTTAGGTATTACTAGTGCAAACAAAATATGTCGTCCAGTGTGTGTTATGATGAGAAAGGAAACATTAATAAAACTCTTTGGGATTATTTTGTGAAAGGAGATACTGCCGAAAATGCCAAATGCTTACTGTGTTCTACCACTTTAAAATTAAGTCAACGATCGAGAAAAGGATTAGTAACACACTTGAAAAGCAAACATTGCATAGATTTAAAGTCGCAATCACAAGCTTCAACATCGAGAACGGATCCATGTAATGTATCACAAGCTTCGACATCAAGAAAGGATCCATGTAATGTATTACAAACAGCACCCCAGATTGGCGATAATTGCGAGAACGTAATACCAAAGAAAAGAGCCAAAACAATTGACAGCTTTTTCGTCAAAGAAAATTCCATGGAAAAAAATGATATCTCGAACGATTGCTAAGGATGGTTTCACTTTTCATGTTAGTAGGTATATAGGGCGGGTTCTAACCCATGGGGCTCGAGGGGGGTGAGGGGAAGGGGGAGGGAATGTGGGAGGGGAGAGGGCGTGGCTTGGGAGGAGGGGAGGGGGAAAACGGGCGGGAGCGCCGTTTTGGATTTCCCCCGCCACTGGATTTCCCGGATGTGGTTTTCCGGCGGATGTGGTTTTCCGGTGATTCACCGGAAGCGAGTCGGGTCCTAGTGGGAGATATTTTTGGGCCGGGTGTGGTTTTCCTGTCGATAACGTTCCGTTTTTAGACGCTCGTGTCGTCGCGGTGGTCCCGCGACGAGTCCCCGAACCGGATGTGGTTTTCCGGTCGATAACGTTCTATTTTTGGAAATTCCTTAATTTTCGCGGGATGCGGTTCGACGGTCGTCCCGCGATCTGACGCAACATCGGCGACGATCGCGTCACGCTCGAACCAGCTCGGACGAGTTCGAGGTCGCGCGGTTATCTGTAAGTTTTCCGCCAGACGTGACGCAACGGTTATCTTTATATCTTCTCGCGCATGGAAGGGTAGCGGGTTCAACGCGACAAAGAGACGCAATTTGATTAGTAAAAAAGACTTTATTTGCATTCTACGATTAGCGGGTTCTAGTCCGAGAATTGAACGGTCCCAGAACCCGCCTATATTACACTACTTTATCAACTACGGATACAGCGGATTGTATCAACTACGGATACATATAATATTAAGTAAGATAAATAAAAATATAGCATGGCTAATACGGCGGTGTATAATATAACGAGTAGAATGGAGAAATATAGTATTTATTGTGCCTAATACGTATACATTATGCGCGTACGTGAGAGCTTTCGGTATGCAGCGCGGAACTCAGATATTACCGAAGACCACGACGAGCAGTTCGCAATCGAGCAGATCGTTGTTGTCGAAGTCCTTGCTGTCGCGTATCGCCCTCGGGGCGTTGGAAGGATCCTCGACGCCCGCAGCGGCGTGCTTGAAGGCGCGCAGTTTTGCCTCGACTCGTCCGACGACGCTGGCCATCGTGGCGATGACGCGCTCGGCGCAGTGCCGCAATCCGTACAGATAGCGAACCGTCGGCGCGGACAGGATCAAACGACCCGAAGGAGTGTCCAGGCGTATGATCGGCTGACCGTTGATGCTGGCGAAGCGTATCGTCAAGTCGTCCATTCGCATTGGTGGAGGTGCGATGACGTGCTCGCCGTTAGCCCGCGCGAGGTAGTCGCAGACGATGGCTCTACTGTCCACCAGTCCTTTCCACATCTCAGCGTTCAGCAGTATCTCCTTGCCGGTAGTATCCCCCCATCGCGACGTGCACGGTCGCCGTGTCCAAGGTCAGAGGGACGCCTATGCCGATCTCCAGATACTTGTAGCCGGTTCTGGTGAGGTTGTATCTGCAGCTGAGCAGCCGCATGCGCCGTACGTCGACGTTGGACATCGCGGCGACGTCTCCCCACCTAAGATATGAGATTCTGATTAGATATAAAAAGATATAAAAAAGATTGATAAAAAGGTCGTGGAGACTCATTGACGCAACTTACACGCGACGTCGTTTCTTCATGGAGCTCCCGTTCGCCTCCGAACTAGGAGCGGCGTTGTCCATCTGCTCTAGTGGTGCTTTGATTTGATACATCGCGCGGTGGACAGGACGTAGGTCTTCTTCTCTCAGATTAAGGACGCTTGACTGGCGTATTCCTAAGCAAGACGCTGATTATATACCCTTCTTTTCCCATGTAAAGGCGCGTGACGTAGATGGGAAAGCGTGTGTGACTAATCAAACGCGACGCTCGAACGAGCGAGTCGAGCGAGCAGATCCCACAATTTCCGTAGGATATCCTCCCTAGGACACATCACGCCGATCGCGTCGAGATCGAACTCCCCGGACCTCGTCACGGTCTCGGTGAACTCGTACGCGAAGAAGCGATCCCGATGAACGAAGTAGAGGTGTCCATCGGTATAGCGGTAGGCCGTGCGCACCGACGACGGTATACCCGGGAAAACGGTCTGCAGCGTGTGGTACCCGCGAGCCGTCATGTTACATTCGTTCATTTCCAGTACAGCGTAATCGTTGTATATGACGTAGGTGCGACCCGTGTGCGAGTTCAGCGCGGCGTTGATTACGGCGTTGGGCGGAAGCCCGAGATCCGTGATACGTCGTGGCCACGACGCGCGTAACTCGAGGGCGGGATAAGATACCATGTACACCCAGCCATCGGCGAACAACACCAGGTCCCCCTTGATCGTCTGATACGCCGCCGACAGGCGCGTGACGGTCTTTGGCAGGAACCTCACGTAATCCCTCAGGAAGAACGGTCTGTCGACGATCTTCCCACCCAGGCCGATCGACACGCGTACTGCCCTTGCGTGATGAACAAGCGCTTTCCTAGCACGAGCAGGGTGTCGATGTCGCGCTAGGTGCACGGATCGGGCGGTTCCGGCGATGCCGTCGTCGTAGTCGCAGGCGTCGTAGTCGTTTGTACGACCGTAGGCTCGGCAGGCACCACGGTCGACGGCTCGTCCTTCGCGGCGTCGTAGAGATTCCGCACGGCGAGAACGTCTTCCATACCGAGCACCACCGGCCAGTCCACGGCGGGTGAGTACGCGTACATGAGCGAGTTCTCGTCCGTGGTGTGCGATAGCCCCAACGAGTGACCGATCTCGTGAACGAGCGTTTGCAGCAGATGATGCGAATTCTGCGGATTGGGGGTCAGCGCGATGTGCTACGCCTCGCGGTGGTCTATGTGCACTTCCGACACGTCGTTCCGAGCCTCTGTGGGTAACGTCGCGTGAGCGAGCACCTTGCCCGGTCCATCGAGGTCATCGGGACAAACGGCGCCGCCGTACCTACGGTCCAGCATCGTGTGCCTACCCTCGCGGAACGCTATGATGATGTCAGGCTTGTTCGTGTCGCGCGAGAACGTCAGCGACGAGTTCGCGGCCCAGATAGCGAAGGCGGTCTCAGCTGTTCGCAGAGTAGTCCGATCCGCGAGTTAGAAGTTCCACGTGAGATTCAGCCTCGGTCACCGCAACGGCGCGACGCCGAGCCGATGACTCGGTGCGTCGCTCACCCCGCAGCGTGGTCTAGCCATATAACGAAGCGTCGCGTTGTTCAGTGTACCGTCGATCGCAAGGTGGTAGTACTCTTGAAACAGCGAAATCGCGTGACACAGCTCGTCGTTCGTTATCAGGGATCGATCCGCTGTGCTGTCGAGATAGCCGTAATGTCGAAGAAAATTTACGGCTCAGTCCCTGCTCTGGTACTCGTCGTACGCGGAAGCGAGCGGAAATGCGATAAGGAGGAACGCGACGACAGCGGAAAACGACATCGCGGCGATAAGACCCAGCGCGCGTACGCTTCGCGCGAGCATGGCGGTGCGACTGATGTCGCGCGGGGAGGCGATCGCGACGCGACGATCCGTCGCTCGCGAGGATGCTGCACTGAACCGATGACGCTCGGAGGACACCGGCGCGCGAGCGCGCCGATTTTGGCTACCCCTCGCACCCATGGGAGAAAATTCACAGGAAAATGCCTAAGAATACTAGTAAACCGCGCGTTTCCTGCAACACGCTCCATGCAATACACGACGAAGCGCATCATGCATCAGTGCAGAATATCGTTCGCGACAGAGTGCAACAAAAAAAACGATGGAGAACATCGTGGACGCAGCTGGTGGAGTGTCACCGCATCGGTGATGTTCACCGATACGGCCGAAATGTTGACGAGACGTATACATCACGTAGCGCGCAACATGACGCGCATCAACGCCGAGTTTGACGTGCATACTACAACGTACATGATGTAAGACATGTAAGTACTAAACTATTCTTCCAATCCTAGCGTATATTATTGTGTATTATGCGTCTTCTAGGGGTTTATTACGAACGTATCTTCTGGAGATGGCGGAGGTAATGAGGCAGCAAATGCTGTTCCTGGAGGCGGTGGATCGTGACGTCAACCTAAATATCGGGACTGACTACATGGTCGCCGATACACCACCTCCGGAGTAACTGCAACCGACCGCGCGCACGTTTCGCTAGAATAACGCTTACTTATCCGTAAATCTCTTTTCAGACAACCGTGAGCGAGAGAGGACCACACACATGTTTATATTATAAATAATTTATTATATAAAGTTTCATTTATTATACCTATAATATGTAATTCATAATATATGTAATATATGTAATATGTAACTCATAATATATGTAATATATGAGTACAAGCTTAGAAATATATGTATATGTATCACTAAACAGCGATTGTCTCTCTATTACGTATCGCGCGGTCGACGATCCTTCCGGCACCACCACACGTGCAACCTCAGCGCGTTCTCCAGCGCGCAGGTCCCGCTGTGCTCGCAGCAGCGATACGTCCCGGGATCGCAGCTCTCCAACTCGCTGAGACGACCGATGTCCGCGTAGTCCTCGTCGATGGATCTGACAGTCACGCGACGTTCGCCGACGAGGTCGCCCAGTATGTCCTCCAACCACTGCCTCTTCTCCGCGCCCTTGACGTAGACGAGCGCGTTCCCTCCTTTGCCGGATACTGCTCTACGGATTAGAGTGCTCGCGAGTCCGTAGCTCGCGGTACCGTCCGTCCAGCGTAGGCCGTGGTGGTTGGCCGTAAGCCAGTGGATCTGTGACTTCTCCTCCTTAATCAGGCGGCTCCATGGCACCGGTGCGCGGAAGACGTGATGCGCTAGCGCACGTTCCGCCGTACGCAGCACGGCCACTTCCTTCACCGCGAAACCGCCCTTGACGATGAAATCTTGTAGGTCGACGAATATCGGTTCGTCGGTCATAGTTACGACTATACGACTCGTCGAACCACGCTCGTAAGCGGATTGTACTCTACTACGCGATCGTGAAGTATGAGGCAGGAAGCCGTTGTCTCGGGCGGGACGTTACGCCTACAGTCGAACTCTATGCGTACGTCGACGGTGGCGCTCTTCACCGCCTCGTTCTGCCTAGAGCAGTCTATAACCACGAGCGGACCGCAGTGCAGGAACTTGCTCATCGTCAGCATCGCACCGTCATCATCCCAATCGAGCGCGTAGAACGCTCTGCAGAATCTGGTGTACATGTCGTACAGCACTGCGTACCGATTTTTCGTAAAGTCCAGATGCATGTCGTCGTAGGGGTAGAATTCCGAATTGAGAAACAGCTTTACGTTGGAGAGGTCGCATTCGTCAAACAGAGAGGCGTCCTTCGTCCTGACGTTCCTTCGGCCGGTCTGCAGCGCGAAGATGACGTAGCGCGGCTTTTCCAGCTGCGTAGTCGCTTTAACGGCCCAGGTGTGCGCGGTCGTGCTCTGCAGAAGTGGGAACTCGTACAGGTCCCACGAGTGAAACGCCATGCTGAGAAATCGCCCGTTCTCGAGGGTGCGCAGCAGCCGTAGTTTGTTGATCTCGTTCAGGTACACGTGTGGCATGCGCCACTGCACCTTGTGCAGATCTATCTTTGGCTCGTGTCGGTCGCTCGACAGCACGACGCAGTTGTTGTCGTTGCGCGCGCGAATCAGAACGAGTTCGTGTCGCGCGTTGATCACCACGCGTTTGTAGTCTTCGCAGAAGCCCAGCAGCATCCCGAGAGGGACGCAGAGGTTGAAATCACCCGGTCCCGACGTGTTGTTCACCACGCTCCATCCCGCGTTCTACAGGATGTTAGCGTGCGCGTGAGTCAGGGACGCGTAGTTCTTGAACGTGCTCGTGATGCCGACGTTTCGGCTCCTGTCTATCTCAACGCCGTTGAGCTCGTAACGAATCTCGTCGAACAGGAACGCCGCGCAGTTGTTCACCAGTCGCGCCTGGTCCGTGTGCGCCACTAAATCACCTCCCTCTCCAGCTGACGTCCCGACGATCGAGAACGTACCTTCGATGTACAGGCAGCTCTCGCAGGGCAACGTGTACAGATCCTGCTGTTGTATGGGAATCCTTATCTCGTCGCTGTACCTAAACGAGGTGTTTGCGTACGGGTTGTACGTGTGGGTCTCCTAGCCGACTATGCGCTCGTCGAAGACCGGTTCACCGGCGATGTCGAGCACGTCGGCCATCGTCGACGGCGTATCCCAACGAGCGGAGGAAGGCGACGTTCTCCGCGCTCAGCAGCGCGCCGTTAACGCTCGCACGCGCTTCCCCCTCGGGGCGGTCGCGCTTCCCCGTGGTACCTCTTCTTCCGTCCTCGTCACCACCCCGTATAACGAGCATAACACTCCGCTCTACGCAGCGCGCGACCGTCGCACGTGCAGGCGCACCGTTATCTCCTCGCCGCGGAAGTCGATCGGGCGACCGTTCTGATCGACGACGAGCACCGTTATGTCCGTGACGCTCCGCGCGACGAGCGGGAGGTAAATGATCTGGCCTGGTCTCTCGGACAGTTTATATCCCGGTGGCACGTTGGGTGAGAATTCGTGTATCGTGTGCGCCGGTCTGTCGTTGGTGTACACTCCCGCGGTGACGTTGCACTCCAGGCGAATGATGTTCACGCTTATGATGTTCACCGGTTCGTCGGAGGCGTACCACCTGTTGGGTCGAAGAACGCGCGGCGAGAAACCCAAGAGCGGGCCGATGGTGCCGGGTAGAGCGAAGTTCACCCTGTAGGCGTACTTTATCTCGCTTCGCATGGTGTTGTCGTTCGCGCATAGAGCGAGCTCTTCCTCCTCCGCGCTCTCCTCATCGTCGTACATGTCGTACGCGTCGAGGTAGTCACCGTCGTCGTCGCCACCGTCGAGGCCCTCCGCCACCGTCGCTCCGCGTCGACGGAGCAACGCGTTCCTCAGGAACCGGCTTATGGCACTGAGCTCATAGGATCCCTCTGGAATCGTTATCAGCGCGTCCTTCTCGCCGAAGTAGAATCTGTTGTTGGTGGCGTCGACGTTCGGTATCGAGTTGTAGGTCTCGAAGTCCGCGAGACCGAGCTCGTAGCGGCCGTCGCTCAGATCGATGGGTGGGAAGTAGCTCACCGTGAGGACGCTGCTTTTACCGGTCAGCGTAAGCGTCAGCGACATGGCGAAACGCTACCACTCGACGTTCCGGAGAAAACGCAGACACAACTGTCCACAGATCTGCTCGTCGTACGTCTAATAGCGGTGACGATTGTACGCTTTCGTCACGTCACCGCCCAGATAGCGCTCGAGCGCACGCGGCGGTCGCAGGTTACTGAAACCGTCGAAGTAGACGGCTCTGTCGCCCCTTTTGGCGTACGCCACCCAATGTGTCCCAGGACCCGCGGAGTCGTCGAGGTTCACGACGCCGCACTCGTTGCGACGAGCGCGCGCGGGTAAGGCGTCGCGCATGAACACCCCTCTGAAGAACGGCACGCGAAGGTGCGCGGCCTCCGCCGCGAGCTGCGCGCCCGTCGTCGTGCCCGATGGCAGTCCTAGCGTTGACGGGGACGTTTTTTTTTCCTAACGCGTCCGCCACTGCCGGACGCACCGCGCCCAAGCGCGTACGGCGCGAGATACAGGCCGCGCCCTTCCATCGCGCGATTGTGACGTTGCAGTTCCTCCAGCTGACGGCGCTTGGCCTTGTTGTCGTTCACCGCCTTTGCGACCGTGGCCGCGCCACCGATCAACGACCCGAGCGCGCCCAGGACAGGCAGGAGCGGCAAGAAGCCGCCGCGTTTCGCTATTGGAAGCCTCCTCGCTGGTCTCTTGGTCGCGGTCGTCGTACCCCTCTTCCTCCTCGTCCTCGTTCCACCAACCGTTCGCTTCCTTTTTGCGCCCATTCCGAGTTTCGTCTTGGCCTTCATGGCGACCCATACGGCCGTCGCGGCGACTCTCGCCGAGGCTCGAGTCGCCCGCCCAGACGCGATCGCGCAATCTGTCCGCGAGCACAAGGTCGGCCGCATGCTGATCGTCCGTTCGTCGGCTGCGCGAGTAGGCGATGTCGTGCTCGCGGCAGGCAGCGTCCAACGGATTGACGCCGTAATCGCCCCGCGCGAGTCACTTCGCGAGTCTCGTGCCGGGTCCACAGAACTGGTAGCCGGGAACGTGAAACTCGATCGGAAGGGCGTCTATGGCGCGATTGAGCAGACCCGCGCCGCGAGCGGCCAGACGCATTCGTCGCGCGCCGGAGCGGTCGTAGGCGCGTGCGGGGGCAGCCTCGCGTACGCGACTGATCGAACCGGTGGCGTAGATCAACCTATAAATAGCCGGGCGTCTCCGCGCGCGAGCGATCACGCGCGACATGCGCTACGTCAAGCAGCCCGCGCGGATACGAGTGTCGAACTTGTGCGACAGGATCGGGGGTGGAGAGAGGAGAGCGAGCAGGCACGGTTCCCTGCTACCGAATACCATACGCGCCCTGGTCTGCGGCCCGTCGGGATGCGGCAAGACGAACGTCGTAATCGGCCTGCTCGAGAGTCCGCACGGCGTGCGCTTCGAGAACGTGTACGTGTACTCGAAGTCGCTGGGTCAGCCGAAGTACCGCTACCTGGAGCGTCTACTGGGATCGATGGAGGAGATCGGGTACCACGCGTTCCCCGACAGCGGTGACGTCGTACCGCCGCACGAGGCCCCGCCGCACTCGATATTCGTTTTTGACGACGTCGCGTGCGACAGGCAGGACGCCATGAGGGAGCACTTCTCGATGGGCAGGCACTCGCTCGTCGACTGCTTCTACCTGTGTCAGACGTACGCCCGGATACCGAAACACCTGCTGCGCGACACGCGAATCTACTGATCCTATTTCGACAGAACGGTACTAATCTGAGGCACGTGTACAACGATCACGTGAACACCGACATGACCTTCGAGGAGTTCGTCGCGCTGTGCCGCGACTGTTGGCGCCGGCGGTACGGCTTTCTCGTGATAGACAAGGACAGCGTGCTTCGCAACGGTAGATACAGGCGTGGATTCAACGAGTATGCCGTGCCGTGGACGGGGACGGGGTAGTAGAGGGGGGCAGTCGTCGCGGGCATGTCGAGCGAGGCTGTCGCGCCCGCGCTGCAGGAGCACGAGGCGATCGCTGAGGAGATCGCGCGTGCGCGATTCGATTCGCAGGAAGCACCGGAGTCTGAGAACCGGCAGAATGGAGGACGAGCGTGCTCTTGAGAGCCACTTCAAGCCGATCGTCGAGCCGTTGAAACGGTTGGTCGAGCACTCCGTCGACGAGCCCGACGCCGTGAACGCGTCCCGCGTGAAGAGGAAGTTCGAGCACGAGGACACCGACGCCTCCTCATCCGCGATAGTTACGCTGCAAAAGCTAAAGATAGGTCGACACAGACTGATCGCCACGTCATCGCCACTGATTAGCTCGACGCCCGCGCTCGCGGTGCCCGAGACTCCGGTGCCGATGAGTCCGCTGGAACGATCCGTCGCCGAGGTCATGCAAACTGACGTGAGCAGGGACGCGCTGCTAGCCACACTCGGACCGCTAGGTCGGAGATACGTGGGCGCTCTGTTCACGAACAGCGACAGCGGCCCCACGAGCAAGACGAGCGCCATCGACAACGTGTACGGGGTGTACATCGGTGAGACCGGCACGATGCTCGGCAACAAGCGCTTCGACGTCGGCGCGGACGACTCCATATTCGTGGGCGGTACGCGGTACGAGGGTACGCCTGGTCTGTACGAGCTTATCTTCATACGAACCCCCGACGAGAGCGTGTACAACGTGCACGATACTACACTGTACCTCAGGATCCTTTTGGCAATGAACGAGCACAAGTAGAGACATCAGGAGCAAGGGCAGATCAAAGGTAACAAGAGACACAAGTACAGGACGATCATCACCCCGTTTATGGGCGTTTGCCCGACCGCGGGTCACGGGGGAGCCGGCATGGAACGTCCGCCACCCCCGGTCATGAGGGTAACCGACAACAAGATAGACTACGTGCACTGGGACGATCCGAATGAACTGGTGGATCGTCTCAGGCTCATCGAGGCGTCGCGCGGCGCGGGAAACGACTCGCACGAAGCCGAGTTCCTGTCTATAATCGAGGAGCTCCGAGAGGCAGGCGTCATTGCGCCCGTAGCGACGCATCGATGCCCGTGAACAAGTTCGGCGCCACCCTCGCGCGGAGCGGCGACTACGCTACGGGGTTTCGAACCAGTGACGCTCGCGGTTACGTGCGCAACAACGCTCTCTGCCTCGTCCCGGACGGCGACGAGTACGACGCAAAGAGGCGTCAAATACGGAACGTGGCAGTGCCGCGGGAGGAACATGACGCGGTGAACCGGTATCACGTAGACCAGCGGGTCGACTCGTTGTCCGAGGCCCAGCGCAAGGACTACCGCGACCTTCGCGAGGCGGTCGTCGCGCTGCGAGCGGACGTCGAGGGTGCGTCCGTGTTGCTCTCCGCTAGGATGGACGTGCTGGGAAGCAGGATCGGGGCTCTGGAGACGCGCACCGCCACGACGGACGCGCACCGAGACGAGACGAACGGCCGGATCGCCGAGTTGGTCGCAGCCGTCGAGGAAACGAGGAAGCTGATCGTCGCTCAGAAGGAGAGATTCACCGCGTCGTTGTCGCGGCTGCAGTCCGATACGACCTCCCTGAGGACGCATTTGGAGTCGCACCACACGAGGCTGTACTACCTTGCGGATAACGTGGCGAAGGCGCGAACGGACGCTAGATCAAACACGATCTGATTGGACAAGGTCACGACGACCGTGTAGTCGTGCGAGAAACGGGCCACCAATATCGAGGCAGAGATGTCGAAGGTGAGGGACGAGCTGAGCGGACTCTCGAGCACCGTCAGCTCTCTCGTGAGATACAACGAGGCTGCGCAGCAGCCCGCGGGCAACGTCTATAACGTACCCGTATAATAGCCGCGACGCAACTCGAACGTCGCGGGCTTTATCGCGCGATACGAGGAGAATCGAGGGACCGGCGCATCGTTGGAACAGCGAATCGTACGGACGCAACGAGGATCGTCGGAGTGTCCGTACTGAGGACCCTCTCGCCGCGTCGCGATGAGGACCAAGTCGCGCGGTAACGTCAGTTCGGAAAGGTTACAGCTGACTCGCGAATTACACGCACCAGCGAGAAGAAACTTTCCTCGCCGTCGCGTTATCGTACGCGGGTACGACGACCTGTGGCAGGCGGATGTGGTCGACGTGCAGTCGTACGCGCGTCAAAACAGAGGCTACCGCTACATAAATCAAATTCATTAACGTTCGTATAACGTAACATGCTTTTTGACTTTTCACGGGTTCGGCAATTACGAATTTCGTAAATGCGTCCACAATTACTAGCAGAAATTTATTCTGTCGTTTACTCGTCTCAAAAGAGCCGACATGATCCATGTGTATCGTATGAAATGGTATCGGCACCTTCTCGATTACGTTCAATTTACACTGCTTTTTCCCAGCCGTGTTCTTGTAATATGCGCAATTTAAACAAGCGTTTATATACTTTAATACAAAACGTCTCATACCTGCGAACCAATAATTGCGCTTGATACGCTCCAGCGTTTTCTCCAAACTCAAATAACCTGCATCATCGTGACATAGCCTGCAGATCTGGAACCGCGCATCCTGCGGCATTACCCATCTACTCGTCTAATGGTCCAAACGTTTATATACCTTACCGTCCTTGATTAAATATTCGTCAAAATAATGTTTCGTTTCATGTGTCGGTTGATTGCGTAAAACTATCGTGCGAATTCGTGACAGCTGCTCGTCTTGTAATTGAGTCGCCAGAATCCAATCACCTTCCGTAATGTCCACTCCCGCCACTTCTAGTTCTACCGGCACAGGATTGCGACTAAGCGCATCTGCATGCGCCATTTTAGATCCGGCGCGATACTCGATATCAAACGTATAGTCCTGTATCTCCAGCCACCACCGGGCAACGCGCGGGAGCAGATCTCGTTTAGTGAAAGTCGTACGTAAAGCGTTGCAATCGGTTACAACCTTGAATTTTAGTCCGAGTAGGTATACTCTAAAGTGACGCAGCGCCAAGACAACTGCCATTGTCTCCAACTCATAGGAGTGATAGCAGCGTTGGTCTGCGGTTGTTTGCTTACTGTAATACGCTATAGCAGTCATGTGACCATCAATTTGCTGCAACAGTACAGCTCCCACACCGACTGCGCTCGCATCCGTATGAACTTCGGTAACTCGATTTGGATCAAATATCGCCAGTACCGGTCGCGTCGTAAGAATAATTTTGAGCATGCCAAATGCTTCCTGCTGCTCTTTATTCCATACCCAAGGCTCGTTTTCCTTAGTCAGTCTTGTCAATGGCTCGGCTATCGTTGCGAAGTCCTTGACGAATCTTCGGAAGTAACCAGCCAGCCCTAGGAATTGGCGTACTTGCTTCACAGATCGTGGAGCCTCTATATGCAATACCGCATTGATCTTATTCTTTCCAGGTCTGACTCCCTGCTCACTAATCTCTCTACCTAAATAATCTATTGTCTCAACAAAGAATTAACATTTTTGCAATTTAAGGGTTAAATGATATTCTCGAAATACTTCGAGTATCTGTCGTAGTAGGATCATTCCTTCTTCTATCGTCTTAAACGGAATAATTACATCGTCTAAATATGGGAACGCCACAGAGTTTCTTAATTTTCCCAACAATTTGTCCATAAGTTATTGAAACAGGGCCGGCCCGTTGGTCAACCCGAATGGCATACGTAAAAATTCGTAGTGACCCTCTGTGGTCACGAACGCCGTTTTCTCAATGGAACCGACCGCTACTGGTATTTGATAATAGTCAGATGTTAATTCGAGTCCTATGAAATACTTGTTACCGCCTAGGTTATCTATCTGTTCTTCAATTAACGGCATCGGATATTTGTTCTTAACTGTGATCGCATTTAGCTTCCGGAAATCTACGCACATACGATACTCGCCGTTCTTTTTCTTTACGAGCAAGATGGGACTAGCGTATGGCGAACTCGACTCTCGAATAATATCGTTTTCTAACAATTCCTGAATAATATTTCGCAGTATCTGCTTCTCTGACACGGCTAAACGATACGGACGGTAAACTATTGGCACGTCAGATGTGCACTGTATACTCAACGCGACAGCGTCGGTTTTGCCTAAATCTTTCATAGTAAATGAAATACAATCACGATATTCCTCAAGCAACTTCATACACTTTTGCTTTGCGTCCTCATCGACGTTACCTATGTGCATTGCTCCCGTCGTTAGTACATCAACACAATTAACCTCGAATGTACGTTCTAGTTTCTCGTCAATCGTAGCTACTTGCTTCAACAGCAATTCGTTTTTCTTTTTAATAACCACAACGTGTTCCTGTTCTAGAAAATCTCGTCCAATAACCACGTCATAAATAAGAAGATCGTCCGGCACCACAACAGTTTTAACGCACGCGACTGCTTCCATAATTCTAATTTCGCACGACGTAGTCTTGTTACTGGCCACCGTTTGCCCGGCAAATCCTTTCAATACCAACTCTACCGTTGTATGCACATTCATATTGTATTTATTAACAACTGACACTCGCAGCAAGGTGCAAGCGCTTCCTGTGTCTATTAACCCTTTTACCTTATGTCCGTTAACATGCACCGTGACTATGTACATGCACGTCGTACGATTCGATTTCTCGACTGTGTTCACGTCTATCTTAAATGGGCACTTATCACTACAATGTCCTAACCGCTTACATTTATCGCACTCTACGCGCGGCTTCCGACATTTTCTAGCAATATGGCCCGCCTTACCGCAATTAAAACACTCTATTTGTGCGTGTTTAGCTTTTGCGTCACTAACCTCACTAGCCCACGTCGTGTTTTCCTCGCTTACGGTCTGCGATGTTTCCCGACGCGAGGAACTCGAAGCCCGCTCACGTTTGTGATCCGTCGTAACTTTACTTTTCGCGCTTTTTGACACCACGTTATCCAATTCCGTCATAAATGCATATAAAGCGTTCGCGTCTGCATGCTGTGCAGCACACACCGTTCTCGCAACAATTGGATCCGTAATCCCGCCGATTACCGCGTCAATAAGATATTTATCGGGTAATCGAACATTTAACTTACGTAACTTGTTCAATTTCTGGAAACAATAATCTCCCAGCGCTTGACCTGGTACGCTTCCATACAGTGCCGCCTCTCTTAGTAATTTAGCAAAAGGAATGGACTTACGAAAATGCTGTAGTAACAACTCTTTTGTTTCCGTCCACGAAATGGCTACGTTTTGACGAGTATCATACCATTGCCGTGCGTGACCTTTCAAACGACTAGGAATCAAACGCATAATCGTACGTTTATTCCAGCCGTACTGCTCAGCCAATTCGTCCACATGCTCGATCCACCTCTCAAGTACCAGGTCATCCTTCGATGGATCAAACAACGGTATCATTTGTTCGTCACCTTTCTGCACGCATGAATTTCTCATGTGCGATCGTCGATCCAAACTCTCCACCATGCGTTCCAATCGCTCGAAACGCTCATCTCTTCGTTCTCTCTCATCGTTCGCTGTCGACGACGAAGAACATCGTCGCCTCTTCCTCGTCGCCTCGCCGTGATGCGATCTGCTACGCGATCGATGGCGATCCATGCTCGTACGTACACGTCGTAGGTTAGCCGACCAACAAGGCACGTATAGCAAATCCCTTCTTCTGATATGTAAAATAATTCGATCTTACGGTTGTCTACAGGTACGAAATACAACGTCGTGATATTCGTTTACTACTTATATTTGATTCTTTATAATGACGCAACAATATACGTCCTTTGTCAGACTGTCGACTCGAACGGTTACACCTCAATCGTCGTCTCGCAGACGAGCGCGTCTTCGTGTGTTCGTTGTTTTATGCGCGCGCCTCGCGGCGCGCCCCTGGTACGTCGCCACCTCACGTGATGGCGTTGATTTTCGATACCGCGGCGGCAGCGGCTAGATATATAGACTTATTTTCCTACATTAAGATATCGCGAATTCGCCTGCGCTGTCTTTTTTCAGAATCGTTTCTAGTTGTTTCGTTTGTAGTTGAACTTTTCAAAGTTATTAACGTTTGTTTAAATAAAAAATAGCTAACTTTGCCATTTGTTAAGATATCGCGAATCCGCCTGCGCTGTCTTTTTCAGAATCGTTTCTAGTTGTTTCGATTGTAGTTGAACATTTAAAAGTTATTAACATTTGTTTAAATAAAAAATTTGCTAACTTTGCTATTTGTTAAATATCTCGGTTCAACTACAAACGAAACGAAACAACTGCAAACGATAGAAGACTGCACAAGCAGATTCGAGATATCTCAAAATTTTTAAAATTTACAAAAAGCAATGAGATCATTAAAAAAATCTTATAAAGGTGAAAAAAGGACGCCAAGAACATAAAAAATCTCACCTTGTATGCAACAAAAAGTTTAAAATGCTATTTATAAAAATCAAAACTAAATATGAAATCAATAGTTAACTAGCCAAGTACCTCGAAGCAATTCAGTTTGAGTATTTTATCCAAATGTTTTCCATGCATACTCTCTTATCACATGACGACATTGAAGTACTTGGCGTGCCCGGGTTGCATCAAAACATGTTGTCCTACCTATAATCTGTACTTTACATGTAAATTATGTGTTTCGACTAAGTAATGAAAAGAGATATTTATAATCACTTTCTTAGTCTGCAAAACTGTAAATGCGTTAATTTTATTTCTAACTACCAAGCTTTTTGAATCATTATTGAAAATTAAGATACAAAATACAGTACAAATCAAGATGCTATACAAATTTATAAGAATTTTAAAAGATATTTAGAAGAAGACATGACCACTGCAACACGAGCCAAGTACTTCAATGTCGTCATGTGATAAGAGAGTATGCATCGAAACCATTTGGATAAAATACTCAAACTGAATTGCTTCGAGGTACTTGGCTAGTTAACTATTGATTTCATATTTAGTTTTGATTTTTATAAATAGCATTTTAAACTTTTTGTTGCGTACATTACAATATCTCAAGACTGACTGCATCAATCTTGATCAAATTGGTCGCAATCGAAAGCTTGCACCCATATTATACAATAAAAGTGCCGTTAGATTTTTGATAACGGCTTTAGTTCCTGAAATATTTTAATAATAAGTTTATGTGACCTGTCAAATGATATGAATTCCAGATAAGCTATACGGTAGCGCTCGACGTCTATGCACTGAACTTGGTAACGCTCGATGTTTATGCAGTGATTCTCATTGTTCGGAGCCTTATTTTTTTATTTTTATGTACTTGGTGTCGCGACGCTACCGCGTCGCTTGATTGTCGTATGTACTTATTGTGCCATATTATTGTATAAATATTCGTATCGTGTCATTCGTATTATAACAAACATGTATCTCGCGTCAACATGATAAGTTTTGATGTTACTGTGAGTACGGCACGAGCCGTAGTTACTGTGAGCGCCGCTGGGCGGCGACGCTGCTTATCTCGTACTCGCGCGTAAAGTATCTCACGGGTACTATATAAGTAGCGACGGCGAGTGCCGTGCATGGGCCATATATCGTTAAATGTATATATATTTCATACAGTCTTATTTATTGCGATTCTGTGTCATTGATTATATCTCTGGCATAAAAGGTTACACAGTTTACACGATTCTCCCATCTTCTCACCACTTTCTACAGTATATGGGCCAAAGCACAAACATGGCATAGCGATCTACGACAGTCGTAGTCGTAGACGTAAGTAACGCACAAGCTTTGACGTATTATTCCTGTGTCGTATAAAATATACTTAGCTTCTTAACCGAAAGTAAGTACATTGATATTTTCTAAATAAATTAAGAATAATTCTATTTAATAAAACAAAGTTAATTGTTTAATTGATAAAAGTAAATGAGATTTTTATTACATTTATTCTGAATGATCTGTTTTTGTGCCTATCTATTTGGGTAAATGATAATCGATGATCATTTTAGGTTAGCTGCAATTTTTCTTTATATGACTGTTTAAAAGATCGTTTTATGTTTAACACAAGCTTTGACAAGTATTCTGTTGTCATATAAAATACTTAAGCTTCTTAATCAAAGGTAAGTAAATATGATAATTGATATGATTTTTGTTTTTATTTATTTGATTCAATGATAATCAATGGTCATTTTAGCGAACAATAATTTCAATTTGTCGTGAAAATAAAATAGTAATAGTAATTTTACAATTAATAATAAAAATTTGTTGAAATGTATTGGATAACAATGATGCGGTTTTATGTTCACAGAAATAAGAGAAAATAAGATGAAAAATGCAAATGAGTTTTTAGTATACGTACTTCATTGGTTATGTATATATATTGTGCTTGTGCCTAAAAAACAACAAATAAGATGGTTGCATAGACCAGTGCTCGGAATTAGTTGCACATTTCGGCCCGATTTCAGAGACGACGCCTACTATCCTCTCCTGCCACCTCGGGGCTGAGCGGCCGGGCTGCCGCGACGAGCCGGCCGCGCGCTTGACGCTGTTTCTCAGGAGCGTCTCTATATAAAAAGTATGCTATGTCGTACCTTCCGTCAAATTGTCATTGAAATATAAATAATGTGTATTTTTATAAATAATTAAATGCTCAATTTTCTATCATTAATGTATTATTTTAATTACATATATATAATTATAAATATATATATTTATTATAATAATATATAATATACTTACTTTTGATATTTATTTTTTTATACTTAATATAATTAATTTTGATAATAGCTTTCCGCATCACCCGTGAGGTACTATTGTTGATGCGTTTGTTTAAAGTGGTTTCCCCAGTAGGCCTATTCCACTAAGAGATGAAAATGATAATATGTGGCTTGGCAGGAAAGCAAGATATAAAATCATGTAAAGTTGAAAGATGAAGCGGAAGAAACAATTTAAAAATTTTAATTTGACCTTCTAGGTCGCTTACATGAAGCTACTAGGGAGGATACATCCACAGAGAGTTTAGAAGAATTATTTAGCATCAGCGAGGACAATGATGTATCGCTCAAGGAAGAACGCTTTTCCGTTTTTGTTAATTTCATTCTAGAAAAAGAGCATTCGCATAAATATGTGGATCCGAACATGGAGAAAATTCGAAGACCGAAATTTCGAAGACGTGGATAACGTGATACATTTAAAGTTTGAAAAATTCGACCCCATTTTCTGGACGTGCCTTTAAAAAAAGATCACTTTGCAAATCGCAAAGTTCTTCCTGAAAATCTAAGCTTTGCTCTTGAATTTGGACAATGCGTGGGTTCTCGAAAAGTATTAAATCTTTTCTTAGCGTTTCAAAATCACGGAAACACGTATCAAATTGATTTATTAAAGAATCAATTATAGCGAAATGTTTTTCAAACTTACAATTTGATCCGTGTTCTTCAAAGAGAATCTGGCAAGAAGGAAAAAAATGAAAAATATTATTTTCTAATTGATTTTTAAATAATACTAACTTTTTGCGAAAAGAATCGACATGACAAACTAATTGCGAAATGATTTGATTGGTCTTTTGCAGCTTTAAATTTAAAATATTTAAATGATTTGTCATGTCAGTTATTAAAGCAAGCTCGCAAAGTGAGTCTACATCTGTGAAGAAAAATTAAAATTCCTCAAATTTTGCAGGTAATTCGTCTTGCAAGAAAAGGAAGATCTCTTTTCTTATTGCAAAGAACTTTTCTAAACACTTTCCTGCACTGAGCCACCGAACTTCACAATACAGAGGCACATCTGTGTAAATTGCGTTATGCTCCTCCAGAAAGAGTTGAAACTTTCGATGAGAAAGGAATTTTAGACCGCCTTTAATAGTATTAATAATTTTTGTGACAGTTTGCATAGAGGTACACAGTTTCACAACTTTCCCACATAACGCTTCTTGATGAATAATACAATGAATGACTGGGAACTTTAAATCTCGCTGCTTAATTTGACCGAAGAACCCGTTTTTTGAACCTAACATTGCCTTTGCGCCATCAGTTACGATAGCGGAACATTTTAAAAAATCACTATCAAATTTTTGAAGTGTTTGGTTAACAGCTTCGAAGATATCAATACCTTTCGTTGTGCCATGTAGTGGGACAAAATCTAAAAGCTCCTTGACATATAAAAAATCGGTTTGCACGATTCGAGCAAAAATACTCAATTGACTCACATGCCGATTATCGGTGCTTTCATCAAGACATAATGAAAAAAAAGAACAAGATCCTAATAAAGATTTTAATTTGTTTTGTAGGGAAGAAGTAATATCATCTATTCGCGATTTAACAGTTTTATCACTTAATGGAATGCTAGCAGCTTCTTCAAGAGTCAAAGAATTTCCAAACGACTCCACTGCTGTGATGATGCATTTCTTTATAAATTTTCCATCGCAAAACGGCTTGGAATTTTTCGCGAGAAGATTTGAAATAGCGTACGATACTGTAAGAGCTTTTACCGAAGGTGTAGCATTATCGATATGAGAATTCGAACTACACCTTCTTGATAAACTAATTTTAAACCTTCGATTAGATTAGATTTCTCCTGATCCACATATTTTGAGTACTCATTAAGATGTTTAATTTTTAAATGTCTCTCAAGGACAAATTTTTTAACAATGGAGGGTTGATAACCACACAGAAGACAGGTGGTTTTATTGTAAATAGATGCAAAAAAAATTTCTTCCCATACCTTATCAAAAGATTGCACGTATCTTCGCTCCATTTGGTCCATTGGTCGATTAATAAGCAATGTCACACTAGTGTATCTCTATCACTATCGCTCTTATGCAAATAGCACCTTTTTCCGTAACGTGGATCTTTAAAGCTCGAACTCTTACCATGCCCGTTTCGCTGGTGAGATACCGTTGAGAAACAACAGAAGCGATAAAACAATTGCATATCGCACTGTAGGAATACGTGCCTGAGGCGCGAAATTAAAAGACCCATATTACAAGACCGAAAATGTTACTTGATAATAGCGATAATGCTACGTGTAATAGCATAAAGATACTACTGCTTATTATATTTCGTCATCATCTTCATTATCTTTTAGTAATTACATGGTACAACAACGGGTATTGATCTTCTTCGAAGCTGTTACTTAACTCTCCAAAAATTTGATACTGATTTTTCAAAATGTTCGACTATCGTAACTGATGGCGCAAACGCAATGCTAGGTTCAAAAAACGGATTTTTCGATCAAATAAACCAGCGTGATTTAAAGTTTCCTGTCATTCATTGCATTATTCATCAAGAAGCGTTATGTGAGAAAGTTGTGAAACTATGCACCGCAATGCAAACGGTCACACAAAAATTATTAACATTATTAAATATTATTAATATTAATATAATATTATTATTAAAATTGCAAGATTCTCTTTGAAGAACACGGCACAAATTGTAATTTTGAAAAACATTTCGATATAATTGATTTTAATAAATCAATTTGATACGCGTTTCCGTGATTTTGAAACGCTAAGAAAAGATTCAATACTTTTTAAAACCTCACTTATTGTTCAAATTCAGGAGCAAAGCGTAGAATTTCAGAAAAAACTTTACGATTTGCAAAGTGATCTTTTTGTAAAGGCACGTCTAGAAAAGGGAGTCCAATTTTTCACACTTTTAGATGAATCGTATTATCCATATCTTCTGATTTCTCTTTCGACTTTATATGATATCTTACGATTTTACTTTCCTGCCAAGACACATATTTATCATTTTCATCTCTTAGTGAAAGAGGCCTATTGGGAAACTTAAAAAATATGCATCACCAATACCTCACGGGTGATGTGGAAAGTTATTGTCAAAATCAATTATATTACATATTATATCAAAAATGTATATAATAATAAAACATATATATTTATAATAATATACATTATTATAATAATATATATTATTATAATATATTAATAATAGAAAATTGAGCGTTTAATTATTTATAAAAATACAAATTGTTTATATTTCAATGACAATTTGACGGAAGGTACGACATAGAATACTTTTTATATAGAGACGCTCCTGAGAAACATCGTCAGGCGCGCGGTCGGCTTGCCGCGACAGCCTGGCCGCTCAGCCCCGAGGGGGCAGAAGGGGATAGTAGGCGTCGCCTCTGAAATCGGGCCGAAATGTGCAACTAATTCCAAGCACTGGCATAGACGATGGCATGTTAGACCAATTAATCAAAGAAGAGCTCAATATGGGGATTATGAAAATGTATTTCAAGAACTGAAAAATGATAGAACAATGTTTTACCGTTATGTTAGAATGACATTTGAAAACTTTATGCAGCTTCTTGAATTAACAACACCATATTTAATAAAAAGAGTGTACGTACTCTTGTTCCAGAACATAGACTCATAATAACACTTAGGTAATAATTTTACACTATATAATATTTATGAATATTTTAAATTATTAATATTTTACAATATTTGATATTGTAATTATTACTTTTGTTTTATTAGATAATAATTTGTATTTGTACAATATAAATTTAATACATTATTGTTTGTAGATACCTTGCCACGGGTGATTCGCCATTATCCATAGCAGTAGCATTTCGAGTTGGAGAATCCACTGTCAGAAACATAATAAAGAAAGTTAGTTTAATTTTGATAAAAGTATTACAACCAATATATATTGCTCCTCCTATTGAAGAAGATTGGAAGAAATGTGCAGATGGTTATTGGAAGAGGTGGAATCTCTCTAATTGTGTTGGATCGTTTGACGGAAAACACATAAGACTACAGTGTCCTCCAAATTCGGGAACTTTATTTTATAATTATAAAAAGTATTATAGCATCGTTTTAATGGCTGTGGCAGATCATTTATACAGATTTACTTTGGTTGATGTAGGAGCCTATGGAGGTAAGTCCTATAAAAATATAATTTGTACACTTTAACAGTGAAATATATTTAAAACAGTATGTATCTAATTTATTGTAGGAAACAGCGATGGAGGAATTTTTAATGATTCTCAAATAGGAATAAATCTAAATAATGAACAATTAAATCTACCAAAAGCAACTATTAATCTTCCTGGTATCAATTTAAAGACATTTGGATATTTCGTTGCTGATGACGCCTTTAGACTCACAAATAGAATAATGGAACCATATTCTGGTAAGAATTTGAGCGACAACCAGAAAATTTGTAACTACAGATTGTCTAGAGCACGTAGAACTGTTGAGAGTGCGTTCGGAATTCTTGCCAATAAATGGAGAATATTGCATACGGCCATTTGCATGCTACTAGAAACTGCGAACATAATTGCTACAGCTGCGGTTTGTTTGCACAATTATGTGCTAAAAGAAGAACAACAAAGTGGACATAAATGTTATAGTAAAGAAACAATTGCAGAAAGTAATACAAATTAGGTACAAAATTATAATTTAGTAATTAGAAAAATATATGGCTCAACTTTAGTATACCACCCCCTTCCGATTTTGATGAAATTTTACAGGTATGTAGTACTAAGTGAATGTTGTCGAAATCAAAAGTACGGAGTTGCGGAAATGTCTAGTTTCCGAGAAATTTAAATTTGAAGTATTCGGCTTAATGAACGTTTTTAAATATTTTGATATAGAAAAATAAGGTAAAAATATTAGCGTAGCCACCTCCGACCATCTTGACATATATTATAGAAGACATCCTCTTTGTGACCTTCAAAAGATTTCAGTCGTCGTTTGTCGACAACATTCAGTTAGTACAACATACCTGTAGAATTTCATCAAAATCGAAGAAGGGTAGTATACTAAAGTCTTACCGGCTCGTGTCCTTGTCAAGGTCAAGGTCATCGGAAATGGCTACGCTACTGTGTTTACCAAAAATAATTAGAATTCAAAAATACTTTGGTGGAATATTTTATTTTGTTAATATTGGGTTGGCCAAAAAGTAATTGCGTTTTTTTTTATATAAATAAAAGGCGAATTTTTCATGGGAAACAAAAACTTTATTAAACAATATATTGTCCATTTTGTTTAATTATCTTTTGCCATTTTTCAGGCAACTTCATGATTCTGCGCTCAACAAAGTTCTTATCTTTTTCAGCAAAAAATAATTCCAAGAACGATTTGATATCCTCATCAGCAGTAAAGGTTTTACCATTCAAGGCGTTTTGCAAAGAACGAAACAAATGGTAATCTGATGGTGCCAGGTCTGGCGAATATGGTGGATGTGGTAACATCATGGTAACACATCCCATCCAAGCTGCAACAATTTTTGACGAGTGACCAAACTTGTACGTGGTCTAGCGTTATCATGGTGAAACGCAACACCTTTGCGATTCACCAATTCTCGACGTTTCTGTTTGATGGCATCATTTAATTTATCCAGTTGACGACAGTATACGTCTGAATTAATGGTTTGATTCCTTGCAAGCAGCTCAAAATACACAATACCTTTAAAGTCCCACCAGACTAACAGCATAATCTTTCTTTGGTGAATATCTGCTTTTCAAGTGCTTTGAGCAGGTTCATCACGCTTGCTCCACGATCTTTTTCGTTTGACGTTGTTGTAGACGATCCATTTTTCGTCGCCTATTATCATACGTTTCAAAAATGGATCATTTTCCTCACATTTCAAAAGAGAATCGCAGATGTCAATACGGTTAGTGAGATGAATTTCTTTGAGCTCATGTGGTACCCAAATATCGAGCTTACTAATGTATCCAAGTCGTTTTAAATGGTTTTTAACACTCGATTTCGATATGTTAAGATTCTCAGCAATCTCTCGTGTCGTTAAACGCCGATTGGAATCGATCAGTGCCTTTATTTTGTCATCATCAATTTCGATTGGCCTTCCTGAGCGTGGTGCATCTTTCACATTAAAATCTCCAGATCGAAATTTAGTAAACCAATTTTGACACTGCCGCAGTTTTAAAGCATCTTCGCCATATACATCACATAACTTTTTATGAGCTTGCACAGCGTTTTTCCCTTTTCGGAAGTAATAAAACAAAATATGACGAAAATGTTCTTTTTGATTTTCCAGTTTGAAATCGACGGCAAACAAACAATTGTTAACAAAATCGTGTACTTTCTTTTTCTAAAACAAGCTTGAACTGTGAGTTGTTAACCTACATAATGAATTTGCTGTTTAGAATGAAGTTAGTTACATTTCAAGATATGTATGTCCATCTATTGGAAAAAAACGCAATTACTTTTTGGCCAACCCAATATATTAAGAAACTTACGTATAGTAGTACTTACAGTAGTCACAAAATATCATTATTATAACAAAAAAAGAAATAAAAAGAACACATTTTCTTATATGTTTTGATATAATCTAAATCATAATTGCTATATTTTCTGGTATTGTTTTTTAACTTTAATTCAACATTTAATATTATATAATCTAATTTAACTTTTTTGTGTTTATTTTTTATATATAATTTCTTTAGAATCATTGTTATTTATATATATATTATTTATATTTGTTTACATATTTTTATGTAAGTATGTATGTTTGCTGAATAGATTCAATAAGATATTGAAGTATCCAATTTTTTCTTACGACAATATCGCCGCCACTGATACTCAACACAATGGTCAGCAAAGTTGTCATAAGAAATAGTTCTTTCACGGAAGAATTGCCGCATAGGTCTCCACATCGATTCAATACGTTGAGTATGGATGCCTTCAGGACTCACAAATTCCTTCGAATGATTTATTATTTCATGATGGTAACCAATCTCAGAGAGTTTTTTATATGCCTTCCACTGATCTGTTCGGATGAGTGTATTTGGAGCAACATGGCGTTGAATCAGAGGAAGCAATGTTTCTGCACTTCGCTGATTGTCAGGACATACTTCAAGGCGAAAGTCTTCGCTTCCATCTTCAATCATGCCCAGAAGCCAGTGACCGTCTATTTGACGACCACGATGGTATTTGCGGCGACTGAATTTAGCTTCATCAATTTGAACAACGCGTCCTGGTCCACCGATAAAACCTCTAGCATCTTGACCTATCAAAAAACGGTCTAAGATCAGCTCCCGACAATAATTATACCAGTCTGCAATAGTTGCTGATGATACTGTTGCATTCGGTCGCCATGTTTCGTCTTTTACATCATGGTATGATAGTTTTCGGCTCCAACAATACATTAATCGAATTGCTGTTTCGATATTTATATGGTGACCTTCGAATCAGGTACCATAGGCTGAGCTTCGTTCTTCACCAGAAATTATCCGACTACTGGTTTGTTTTCGTTTCGGACATCGAAACTGTCCAAAACCAAAACGACTTTCGTCGAAAATCATCACTATCCGATGGGTCCAGCACATCATATGGCTTCGCAAAAGTCCACAAGATTGAGCCCAATTGATCGCCGATTTTCGTCGAGTGTCATCATCATCGCCACTAAAAATTTGCTTTAATCGAGCCCAGGACCAGCGTTTATTTGCTTCAGCCATCCTAGTTGTGATAATTCAATAGCAATTAGCCTTTTACAAATATTGCTAAGAATATAATCCCTTAATCAACATTTTTTAACAGTTTGATACAAAAAATAATTTAAAAACTCAAGTTTCTTAACCTAAATAATCAAGTACTGTATATCATGACAGACTAGAGTAATATAGATCTCGTTTGGGGCCGTAAGCATGAGGGGGGAAGGCGGGAAGATATGGACTTTGGGCAAGACTACAATTTCCGGAGCGCCAAGTTTTGACCGTGGATTCCTCATTTACAGATCATTACAAACAAAACTTGAAGAGTGGTGAAAGTGGCTATCTGGTTTAGTTTAGTAGATATGGAGGTTTTTAGTTACCCCGCCAGAACCAGTGGAACACATTTCACACAGATTTTGATTACTTGGTACACGGCACGGATTCCGGCGGGGGGAGGAGCGAAGCCCCTCCCTCCCCGCCCTCCCGCGAAGCGGGCTGAAAACCGAGCATATATGTCCGGGGCTCCAATTTCAGAAAATATAACCGGTAATTATATACATAAGGAGAAATAAGTTTCGAAAATATAGTAGTTATTTTTGAATATGAACGAACAAAATTTATTTAAAGCAGTGAATCATTAATATATAGAACAGTTTGTTTATAAATACAAAGTATTCTTTATTTTAACCAAAAACATAAAACAGGTAAATACAAATTATTTTCTGCTTTAATCGAAATTAAAGACTTTTTCGAAACTACTTTAATCGAAAATGAACAAACAATGACCGACGGGAAAGGTCAATGACCTTGACCTTGTTAGGGGCCAAGGTCAATGTTAAGGTCAGTCGGAGGTCGAATATTTACCTTATTTTTTATATAAAACTGTTAAAAAATGTTGATTACGGCGAATAATTCAAATTTCTCGGAAACTAGACATTTCCGCAACTTCGCACTTCGGTTTTCGACAACATTCAGTTAGCACAACGTACCTGTAAAATTTCATCAAAATCGAAGGGAGGTGGTATACTAAAGTCTTACCAAATATATAATTACTAAATAAATATATGACATTATTTATATAAATGACATTTATTAATAAACATTGTAGGATGCAACGTGGTTGTCATTAGCAAATATTGAAGAATGTAATAGTAACGTCAGAGATGCTCAAAGGCAAAGAGAAACATTATGCGAATATTTTGTTTCTCCAGCTGGAGAATTGGAGTGGCAATACGACTTCATCCGTAGAGGCGTACATGCAGACAGATAAAATAAGTGCAAATGTAAATAGTTCTTTATATTATAGTATTTTATTAATAAGTTTAACAAGTTTTTATTAATAAGTATTAAGTAATAAGTATTAATAAGTATTTTATTAATAAGTTTAGTTTAAATAAAACGGTTATATGTACATGACAAAGTTTTATTAAAATTATAAAACTATAAATGTGTTATTTTTAATTAAAGTACATTAAAGACAGGTACATAAATACAACATGAATTCTTCTAACCATAATTATGATATTCCTAATGAAAAACCAAAATTTATTCTTGACATTATATTTATAACAATAAGTATTGTAAAAAGAAATTCTTTTCTTAAATATAATAACTTTTGTGATAAATATATTAATTTCAATGATACTTCAGTATCGCCAGAAAAATTGAATAGACAAAAATTAATTATAGTTGACCAAACTGGCAGTTTATTAATGAAGGTAACACAACGTTTCGGCCAAAGGTTTAGGCCCTTCTCAAGTGAATATAGTCATTTTCTGAAAGGTTTTACCTTGTTACAATAACTTCTTAAAAACTAAACAATACCGCTATAATTTTTTTTCCAAATACAAAGTCAAAGAATTAAAATAAATCAACTTACTGGCTAAAAATGACCGAGAACATGTTGCTAGGATTCAAACGACGACCGAAACGAACCACGGTCAAACAACAAGTGAAGCTGACGAAAACAATTTTCAGACATGTATCAAGATGAAATCGTACACGGACGGAAGGCCCTCTGTATTTTTTTTCAAATTGATAGAGTTAAGGTGTCTTTTTATATAAATCATCTCTGCTATTTCTCTTTTTCTATTGTTTTTCTCCTGGTGCAAAATTTTTGTGTTTGTCCAGTCAAACTCATGTTCATTCTCTACTCTATGTTTACTAACTACATTGTAATTATTAACATCCTTTTTAATATTTGACTTGTGTTCCTTTATACGCGTTTCGAGACACCTTTTCGTCTGTCCAATATAACAACAGTCGCAATTGGAACATTCCATTGTGTACACTACGCCTGTCTGCTTATCATCTGCCAACCTGTCTTGTCTTTACCTCGTTTAATTATACAATCAAGACGCTTGAAAATCGTGTAAATACAGTCAACTTTGTAATGTTTCAAAGTTCTTGCAATAGTATCGCTTAGATTTGTAATATACGGAAGTGCTATCCAATTCTTATTCACCTTTTCATCCTTCTTACCATTGTCCACGCCAATTCCATGTGTTAAAACTCGAAGTCTACGGTTGATATGTAGATTAATAAACTGTAGAGGATAGCAATTGTTACTTAAGATGGAACGTACAATTGCAATATTAGTACCATGGAAACTGACATCCGACAATAATATGGCTCGGCCTACTAGGCTTGTTACTACACCAATCTTGTGTTTCAACGGGTGATTGGAATGAAAATTAATGTAGCGCTCTGAAAAAGTTTTCTTGCGATATCAGTCAGTAATAATTTTATCATCTCTTCCGATAACCGAAGTATCTAAGAAGTTAATAGTATTGTTAGTTTCCATTTCTATTGTAAACCTAAGACGTGGATGGTAGCTATTAAAAATTCTGAGAACATTTTGAACTTCCTCTGCGGGTAAAATTGTGAATATGTCGTCAACATATCTGTAAAAAGTATGTAACTCAAAATCTAACAGCGCAATACAATGTGTTTCCAAGTCGTCTAACACTATATCTGCCAATATGGGTGAAAGCGGAGAGGATCTCCCATAGGATCCCATAGGACTTCCAAAAATCTGTTCATAGAATTTGCCATCAAACGTAAAACTCGTAGAACTAAGTATCACGTCAACAGCATATAAGAACTAATCTAAGCTGAACTTTGTAAACTGACTAATATAATGCCATCTACTACGTATTCCTTTCATCACTAAATCTTTCGGTATGTTCGGGAACAGGGACACCACGTCTAAAGAAACTAAAACTTGATTGTTGCTAACCTTTAAATCCTTTATTTTTCTGACAAAGGTCCAGCTGTCTTTTATATGTGATTTTGGTTTCGGAATAAAGTCACTCAATATTTTCAGTAAGTATTGTACTGTATTATAAGTGGGGGCTCCTATGGAAGAAACAATGATTCTCAAAGGAACACCTGATTTGTGTATTTTTGGAAGTCCGTAAGATCTAGGTAAGGTACAAGTAGTCATATGTAATTGTTTGTAAACAAACTCGTCTATGATCCCAAGATTAAGCCACGATTTAACCAAATCATTAAATCTAATCATTATTCTTCTGTTCGGATCTTTATCAAGTTTCTTATACGTTGTATTGTCATTAAGTAAGTCAGTCATTTTCTTAAAATAGTTCGATTTCTCCATAATAACTGTAACTTGACCTTTGTCTACCCTCCTTACCATCAAGTCCTTATTGTCTCTTAAATATTTTTTACATTTTTTAAACAATGTGGAAACATACTTGTCAACAAACTTAATGTGGTTTGTCCTTTTTAAGAAACCACTTAACACTTCCACCATAAACTTCCTTATGTCATTAATGATACTACTATGTAATTTCAAACATCTAGATTCAAAGTTCTTAATAAAATTCAAGATCACGCCTACATAATCTGATTTATTACCATTACTGACCGGCAGCGCAAACTTGTCTCCTAGACTTAAGAAATTCAGCACTTCTTTAGGAATGGATTTGTTGCTGATATTAACAATCCAATCTTTACTATCCATGTTTAAGAAAGAAGACACTGTTGGATTCTGTCTATGTAATAATTGATTGAATTTTTTAATTAACTTAATTTTCACGTTTCTGTTGTGTCTCTTAATTTTATTATTATTAAGTGTAACAAATTTTTTCAAAAGATCGAAAGGTATAGATGAAACCAACTGTTCCTCAATATTCTTAATTTTTGCACGTAGACATTTTAGTTTGTAATGTATATCTTTGATCTCAAGATTTAACAAAGTTCGCTGGTAACATGTTCTACAGTTATTAGATTTCCGATTTGCACATTTACTAAGAAAAACCACCGAGCAACGTTGTCCATAAATGTGGGCCGGCAAGACGTCATAACTTCGGCACCTTAGCAAAAACTTCCGTTGTTGGCATATCGTGCACATAATTAAACTGATCCTTATCCAAGACTTTAGCATCTGTGTCACTTCCATGCCATATCTCCTTGTTGTATACGTAAAAAATCCGTCGCTGGTATATAACACCATATTGAACAATAGAAAAAGAGAAATAGCAGAGATGATCTATATAAAAAGACACCTTAACTCTATCAATTTGAAAAAAAATACAGAGGGCCTTCCGTCCGTGTACGATTTCATCTTGATACATGTCTGAAAATTGTTTTCGTCAGCTTCACTTGTTGTTTGACCGTGGTTCGTTTCGGTCGTCGTTTGAATCCTAGCAACATGTTCTCGGTCATTTTTAGCCAGTAAGTTGATTTATTTTAATTCTTTGACTTTGTATTTGGAAAAAAAATTATAGCGGTATTGTTTAGTTTTTAAGAAGTTATTGTAACAAGGTAAAACCTTTCAGAAAATGACTATGTTCACTTGAGAAGTGCCTAAACCTTTGGCCGAAACGTTGTGTTACCTTCATTAATAAACTGCCAGTTTGGTCAACTATAATTAATTTTTGTCTATAAATATATTAGTTACATTTTTATAATGACTACTTTATCACAGAAAAAATAATAACTTAAATATAACTCTTGTGATAAATATTATATTAGGTACATCTTTATGATATGACTATACTTTATCACAGAATAAATAATAACTTAAATATAACTTTTGTGATAAATATATTAGTTACATCTTTATGTCTATGACTACTCTATCACAGAATAAAGAATTAAATTAAAAAGTTAGAATTACTTTGTGTCAACAATGAAATGATAAGTAATAAAATATTCGAAAGCATTAAACAATTGGTAAAATATGTTCAAAGGAATTACGTTGTCGGTAATGGTGTAGATACAGCATCTATCATCATTTTTCTTCTAATATTTTTATCACACTTTGGGATATTGTAAAACTGTATTTTTATGAACTCCATAAATGCATCATCTGCTGTAGATGTTTTTGCTGTAGATGTTGCTGTAGATGTGTCGAAGTTTTCATATAGTTCATAATTCTGTTACTCATATTTAAAAACGTTTGTTCTAACTCTTTAGTTTCATTCAGTCTTTTTCTTTTTAGCGTTGGAGATTGTGTTGACACTTTGCTATATATATTTTCAGCATCAATAGTTTCCTTATCTTTTGTACTTTGATTTTCTTTATTACATGAAGAAAACGTATTCATGTGGTCTGTTTTGCTTCCTGATGAACTTTCATCAAGTAAAGTGTCATCTGATTGACGTTTTGTTACATTAGTATAAGTTCTAAAACAAATAACAATAACATGTAACAAATATTATGCTATAAACATCATTAATAAAAATTAATTATTAAATGTTTATAATATTCGACTATTTAATTTCCATCTAGGATTTACGATAGTACGATACTCAAAAACATGTATCAATTATTGAATTTGTTATTAGTCAGAAATACTATAACGATTTGCACATATTTTAGTCCACAGAGATTCAATAGTTGCAGTCACGTTTATTCTGTTGAATCATTTTTTATGTTTGTCATACCATTGGTATACACTTAATGAGGGCCGGAATTCAGTCCGGTTGAAACGTTGTAACATCAATTTAATAAATAGCAAGTTACGTCAAAAACTCCAATCTTACTTCCTATACTTATTGACTAGCGACAAAAACACTCAATATTATTGTTATTAAATTATTAATAACTTATTTACAAGAATAAAATTACTTTCGTCTCTTGATGACTTGGTCCAAAAATGTCATCTGAGCATAAAGTGGAAATTGACGAGAAGTTGACTTTGGAGCAGCACTTCCACTTCTACACTGATTTTCTATCCTTTTTTTCTCGCGATTGTATTGCTCTCTTAATGAGATGCATCTTCTTTGGCAATAATCAGGTGTATAAAAATCACCTATAGTGGAAATTGAAAAATACATAATTAATAAAAACATGTGATGATATGAAACATGATTGAAGAAAATTTAATTTGAAAACTTACCTCAATTTGTTTCAATCATTATTTTAGAGATTTTATTCCACGTATTTTGTTTCATTAATGTGTCCTTACAATTACGATTTCTCTTGTCTTATAAAAATGGTCTTTCTCGATATAATTCTATAAGAAATTCATTACCACTTTTTCCTGAATCATCAATGTTTTCAAAAGAATCAGAAGAACCTTCAATATCTTGAATTATGATTTCATTAATAAAATTATCGCAATAACTATCATGATCTGACATGATGACTTTATGCAATCTTTTTCGCACAGCAATCTAAAACAAAATGCAGACATTAACAGGACAAAAAACGAAAAACGATCTTTTAAACAGTCATACAAAGAAAAATTGCAGCTAACCTAAAATGATCATTGATTATCATTTACCCAAATAGATAGGCACAAAAACAGATCATTCAGAATAAACGTAATAAAAATCTCATTTACTTTTATCAATTAAACAATTAACTTTGTTTTATTAAATAGAATTATTCTTAATTTATTTAGAAAATATCAATGTACTTACTTTCGGTTAAGAAGCTAAGTATATTTTTTACGTTAGTTATTTTTTAAGTATATTTTTTACGTTTTTATACGACACAGGAATAATACGTCAAAGCTTGTGCGTTACTTACGTCTACGACTACGACTGTCGTAGATCGCTACGCCATGTTTGTGCTTTGGCCCTATATTTCATACAGTCGTATTTATCGCGATTCTTTGCGATTGATTATATCTCTGGCATAAAAGTTTACACAGTTTATACGATTCTCCTCTCTTCTCACCACTTTCCACAGTATACAGGGTGTCCCATTTTAAAGTTTCCCCTAAAATATTTCAGAAACATTGAGTTAAATCGAAAAATGTTTCAAACAAAAGTTTTGTGACTTCGAGGGAGACATAAGACGGTACTATTGGTTTGACCTTGGGTGGCGTTGTCAAAGTCATATGGAGTTCAACTTTGTTTTTTTAAACGGAACCCCATACTTTTTATTCCAGATTCTGAATCTTCGTCGAAAAGTAAGTAACTTTTGTCCGAAACATTGTTTTTAAAAACGCCCTCCTTATCCCGAAAACTGAGGTTCAACCTTTAGCGGACCAATTATAATACTCGCTTTATAACAGACACTGAAGGTTGTTTTTAGTATTTTACTGTTTACCATCAGCATGTGCGTGCGTGCGTATGCGTGTGTTCTACATCCAGCCAACTAAGGCAAGATCGATCACAGATCCGGCCAGTTAAGGTAAGATCGATCACTGATCCAGCCAGTTAAGGCAAGATCGTGCTCTGATCCAGCCAGTTAAGGCAAGATCGTGCTCTGATCCAGCCAGTTAAGGCAAGATCATGCCGTTTTGTTTTCAATTAAGGCCAAGTAAGGTAGTCGTAAATTAGTTTTGTAGGTCGTCTCTCTGCTCATCTGATGAGATTTATTAAACATATGCAGCAGGTCCTTGAAATAATTGTATTCATATATTCAAATCATTTAAAATAATATATTCAAATCATTTTAAATAATATATCTTTAGGTTTTATCAATTTTCAATTATCATTGTAATATATGTATTTACTGCCTGTTACTCTTTAATCATGTAACTCACCTTTGTATTGGCTTCTTGTTAATAATTATGTTAGTATTTAGCCTATAATATTTCCTCATATTCTACTTTTCCTTATTATATAATAAATACGTAAATAGTATTAATTGAAAATTATTAATAAGTTTTCACAGCGTGATTGTTAAGATAAGTCTTTTCAAATGCTACTGGTGAATAATATTAATTGGTATGTATGTACACTCGTCCAGTTAGGGAATTTTACGTTTGGTTATATAGTTAGACGAGTGGTGGTGTTGTGTGTAATTTTATGTTACTAAGCCTGTTTTGGTTGTTCGTTTGTCGTTTTATTCGAGTACGTTACTTTTCTTTGTAAGAGAGACTTTTGTATAAGTAAAGCAAAGTTGAGCTATACGACGTTTTCTTTATATTGTGTTTTCCACATTACTAATAATAAAGCCAACAGTGATTACTCAAATTCTACCAATAATTAAACATTTTGACACTTTTAATGACTTTCTCCGGTTTCATTAAATAAATTGCAATAATGTTAGTGGGTTAATTTAATTTGATTGAATAAACTTTTTCACTTCTCTCTTTTTTTATAAATTCAAGTCCCTAGTCTGGGTGATCTCATTCTTTTGGGTGAATAACAGGTAAGAATTTTATCATTTTCATTATGCAAAGATGTAATTATACTGTTTCTGGACTTAACCATTATTTGATATTCGCTATGGATTATTCTCTCTCAATATTTAAATCTATTACGATATTCTTAATTGCTCTCTGGTACTTTCCTTTATTTTCTTTCTTTATCTCCTTTTTTTATTGTTCTGTTTTCAGGTGGAAGATCCTTATAAGGACAATATGGAATTAATCAAAATTTAATAGGTGAGGATTTATGGATGGATGAGCTTTCTACTCTAAAGAATAATATCACTTCATTAAGGTAAGTACGTTTGTCATGTATATACAGGGTGAGTCTTAATGACTGTCTCATTCTTTTACCACGAGAGATGGATTACCGACTGCAACTCTGCTTAACTGGCCGGCACATAGATGGCAGCTGCGTGGATCGACCGTGATGTACAGGCAAGTTAAAACTATATTCAGATTACAGATATCGCACGGAAAAAAATAATTTAGATGCACAAAGTATATTTTATGCTGTTTTAAGTAAATTTTGTAAAGTTATTGTATGAATAGCAATACCATTTGTTAAGAATACTAATGTTATTGAAAAATAATTTCGTTAAATTAGCAAAAAGTGTTTACTGTAAAACTAAAATGAACTATAAAAATTAAATAATTTCTGTTCTACGCTCTGCTGTAATGTTGAATAATTTTATGAAGTTATAATATTATATTATTTTATAATAGAGAAATTTGTCGTTATTGCATCAAATATGCAACATTAGTAACAACAGCAGTTTCATTGCAACAGTAAAATTTTTTTTTTTTCGTGCGTATTATTGAAACTATACATAAAATAAATAAAATAAAATGTGGCGTACATAAAATCAGTGATGCCATGTGATTTCATGCAAATTGTTCTCTCGCCCGAGCGAGACTGAGACAGTATGTTCCGAAATGCACGAAATCAGGCATCACTGTAAATATGAACATAAAAAATTAACACAAAAATAAAAAATGTTTGCATGCTGTTATAACTTTACTTACGGTGGACTTCCACATCACCCTTGAGGTTCCACTAATGGCGCGTTAGTTTTTTTTAAGTGGACCTTCACCTCGAACCATATATTGTATTACACATACACAGTTTTCCTGACGAAAATAAAAATCGGAGAATAAGTCTAATGTAAAGAAAGAATGATAGAAGTTTCGTTTATGTTTCTATCATTCTTTTTTTACATTCCAGTTCTGATTTTTATTTTCGTTAATGTTAGAATTACTTTTTTTTCGATTTAAGGCGCAAACAGATATGTATATTGATATCATATTCAAAGTGATTTTAAAACCTTACATATCATTTTCTGACTAATTTCTTGATACCGCATGATGATCTATGCGTTAATTTTATTGAATTATCCGTAATCATTTCTTCTATTTACATCCTATTTATGCGTGGTATTCATTCTGTATAAACAAGCAATAGAAGTAATAATAAAAAATACAATATTTATCGTATTACCAGAAAATCTGATAAATGATTATGTATTTTAATATTTGAGAGAAAATAAGCCGTTTTTCGCATCTGCAACTATAGTCTTGTAAAAAATATGTGACTTGGCTCCTTCTGTCTTGGATATTTTAATTTATAAATTTTCAGTTACGCGCCACAATAAAAGAGAATACTACGATACTGTCAATCTTCAATTGTTTCTTGCAATTGTTGCCTAGTAGATTACTGTTTTCTCGGCTCACTTCGATTTCGTATTTCGTATGAGACACGAGAGTACGTAAGTTTTCGAAATGCGTTTCACAAATAGTGAGATGTGCGATATGCTTCTCATTTATGGAGAGTGCAATCGACGACCGCGGGAAGCTGCGAGAGTTTATGCTCGCAGATATCCACATCGCAAACAGCCATATTCTAAATTGTTTGTGAGATTAGAATCACAATTGCGACAACACGGACAATTTAGACGTATTAAGCCTACAGGTACATATTTATTTATGAGATTTTCTGGTAATGTAATTTTAAATATTGTGTTTTTTACGTTCATTTATTTTTTCGTACAGGGCGACCGGCGCGCATAGATACTAATCCAATTTTACAGATGGTTCGTGACGATTCAACCATCAGCACACGAACCATTGCGCGGAATATAAATGTTAGCCAGAAAACGGTATGTAGGGCTTTAAAGTCGGCTCACTTCCATCCTTACAAAGTTATTCTTACTCAAGAGTTGCGTATCAATGATGAACCCCGCAGATTGAGGTATTGTCGGTGGCTCCTTAATGTAAGTGAGGACAATTATTATTTTACAAAGTACATTTTGTTTTCGGACGAATGTACTTTCCATAATAATGGCATCGTCAACCACCATAACTTACATTATTGGACCGCCGAGAATCCTCACTGGATACGACAAGCGAACACCCAAGTCAGGTGGTCAGTGAATGTTTGGGCGGGCATTCTCGGGGACCACATCATTGGGCCATATTTCATTGACGGTAACGTCAATGGTGAAGGGTACCGAACATTTCTCCAAAACAAACTTGTCGACTTGTTGGATAAGGTGCCGCTGGAATCACGTGTTAACATGTGGTTCCAGCAAGATGGTCATCCTGCACACACCGCCAAGGCGACAAGAACATTGTTGGATGAGAAGTTCGGTGTGACGTCCTGACGTCCACCTCACACCCATTTTTAATTTTTTTTTTTATTTACAATATTAATTATTAATGTATAACCGCTGATAGTTATTTTTGAGTGTTATTGATACTTACCATTTTTGCTTCACTACTTATTATTAACCACAGGCTTACGTAGAGTGGTCTGTTATTAGTCTAACCAAGAATATTATTTACTTGGCAACCTAACCGACACATATATTATGTTAAAAGCTTTAGCTTGATACTAGTTTTAATATAAAAATATATGAAGTAATTATATTAACATATATAAAGGGAAAAGAAAATATTAAAAGGACAAAAACAATATATATGTATAACTTAGTTATTATGCTTTATGATAGATTTATTTAATTAATTTAGTCACGTATATATATATATATATATATATATATTTTCTGAAACATAAAAACACAAAAACATACATAAAATCAGTAAAATATATAAAAACAGTTTTATATACTCTAGCAGTTAAATAAAATAATTTTGAAACATTTATCATTAATAATTTGATAGATTTATAATATAATATTACGAGATTGATAATATTTAAGATCGTTTGAACTGTAATACCATGAAGGTTTTTATAGGTGTAGCAAAACCATTGAGCTACTTAATATTGTTTATTATATAAAAAGTATTAATGTTAGTTGTAATAATTGAAAGAATTAATTTAAAAATATATCTTATTATATGGTTATATAGCCATTGATAAGTATTACAAATTTGGCTTAATACATTTGGGTTATTGACAGGATAAAATATTTACTTATTGTTTATAACAAAGAAACAAATGGATTTGAAATGGATTTTATTATACTATAGTAAAGTCCTTTGCAAGTAGATAATTTTCGTTAAAACCAATAGGGTCGGTTATTATATAAAAACGGGAAAAATCAATTAGTTATTTAAGACAAGAGTAAAAATAATGCCGGCGGAATTGAGTTTTATTAAGTGACGGTGTAGCTTTGATAGTTATTATAATTTACGGAGACATTTGGTGTTGATTGTTGTACAAGGTCATAAGTTGTTATTAATAACAATTAAAAGATTAAATTTTGGAATTAATTTTATTATACAATGAAATAGTTTTGTGAGTGTAGTAAATTGTATTACCACATTTGAAGTGATTTATCGTATAGAAAAATTAATATTATTTTATTAACATAAAAGGAGAAACATTTTATGAGTAAAAGAATGTAGAATATTTGTCTACAATCTTAGTCAAAAAGAAGTACGTATTTAAAGTTACGAAATTGCAATAAAATTTTACTAAATGTTTTGGGTCTAAAATTTGAACCGTAAGGAAATAATTTGTTATAATTATATTGAAGCATCTAGGTCATAAGAGAAAACTAATAGGGACCTCAGATTTTGAAAATAATCATTTTTACGGAAGTGACCAACAACTTTTGGGAATCTTCATTTTTAGCTAGGCTGATGGTACCTGTGATGAAATTTTTCTTATCGCACCACGGGATCATTGAGAAACCACAAAAATTGCAAAGTCACTATTTGTTAAACAAATCAGCGTTATTTTTCAATATTTATAGTGTAGAAAGTTTTAATGAAATATTAATAGTTTAGAAGTTACAAAGTTAAAAACAATTAAAGTCAAAATCAATTAGTGAACAATTTAATATAAAAGGAAATAAGTTGGTTAACCCAAAAATATTAAGAAAAGAATAAATCGTTAATTAATTATGAATAAAAGTATATTACACATGGTATTACATTTATAGTAAGGATTATTGAATTTATTTAATGGAATATTTTATGTTACTGAGCATTAATTTAAGTATATATTAATTACGCATTTAATCCGTTAATAATTAAGTATATTAACCATATCATATACGAACACACTTATATAGGTGCGTATAACCCATAAAACAATTATTGGTTATTTAAGATTTTATGAATTAACTAAGAATAATATTGTATTGGAATAATAATTTTATACGGTTTAATTATAATATTAAACCCGGCACACCAATAGTTGCTTTATTACTAATTTTATAATAACCAAAGAATAGACGTGCAAGTACATACACGTGTATATCTATATATATAGGCATCCCTATATATATAAGACAATTATTGGTTGAGTGAGATTTTATAAGTTTATTAGAATGGTATATTGAAATAATAATCCAAGACCGCTGTCTTAATCAAAGGTTGAATAGATATCTCGAGCAAGACATATCGGCAGGAAGTTGCAGCTGCCATTTGATTCGGAGAAACTCCAGTTGATTAAAAAGCATAACAGATGAGCGATAATTCTGTACTGAGAATTTCATGTTGAACTTACGCGTCAAAATACGTTTATCTTTTGTAAGCGTTGAGCTCACCGTTGAGCTCATCGTCCCCACTAGACGCACCGTGAGACCAATCCCACCACTTAAGTTTTCGATCCCACCATAAGAATCTTCGAAAACGAAGAACCAATGAGTTAAGTGGGCAGAGCCTCCCTACTATTTTAGTTTTTGCTTTAACCGTAGCGTCCCCACTTATTGTAATCCCTTCTCGAGCTACAGGGACCCTGTCCCCACGCATCATAATTTTTGAGTATATAACGTGATGCAGCAGCCAGAGAATCACTCACACTTTTTACACACACCTTTTAGACTGTACCTTTTGTAAACCTTTGGTGGACTAGACATTATAATTATAATTACGACTACTATTGGAGTCGCTAGCTAGCGTAAATTCGCTAACTAAGCGTAAAATATAACGTAGAGCCAGTGAAGTTTGAGTTATTACCAAAGTCTGATTGACTTATTCTTTTGCTGCTACATCATCAAGTGCTTCCTGACCTGAGGGTTAGATTTGTGCGAACGCTTGTGAGTAGATGTATTTAATTATTTTATACTCGCTGCTCTTATGGAACGTTATACTTGTACTCCATATACATACTACACATTTTGACAGATTTATAAAACTTCAATACACTATTACACGTACAGTTACTTAATATTTTTGATTTATAATTAGTTGTGAAACAAGTACTGGCCTGAGGGTTCAGATTTATATGACATTTGCAAATAAAATTATTTCAAGTAACACATATATTAATATTGTAACCAACTTCTATATTACACTTGATTTTAGTAATAAACTTTTGATTAATTTGATTGTTCATTAAATATACCCTTCAATTATTATTGTTTAATCATTGAGAATAATGTTAATGGTACAACAATTGCAATTAGCCATAATTTAACTTTAACTTTTGCTCAGAATCGCTCGCCAGCGTAAATTCGCAGCGAAGCGTCATCCTATATTGAATATATAGTGCGTGAATGCATTAATTATTTCAATTTAATTGTGCGAGGCATACCCATTTATTTCAATTATATTTAAAGCGTTAATTCGCTTTTTCCCTTTTGAATACCATTAACAGCGACTTCATTCGCTGTGAGTTATCCTTTGAAAACATTCGAGAGCGAACATTCGCTTCCATACCTGTCATATACCACGGCGTGTATAGCCGCCATTTTCTCATCCTTTAGCTCGGTATACGAACATATATGCCTCATTACACAATTAAGTCGTATTTAATATTTAAGTGAATTAAAATCAAATCATACCATTATTTTGAAGGATAATTCGATTATAAACATTAAATTAACATTTGCATTACAAGTTTATTACATTTGTGTACTTAAATCAAGTGAGCATGGTAAAAAGTTCGACTCACACTAGTGACAATTACGCTAGTGACAATTACGCTAGTGACAATATTAAGGAATTGCTGACTTACCATAAGGCAGTGCACGGTAAATTAATAACTTTAATTGTGGTTACAGTATATCACTAACAAGATTTAAGTTTAATAACTCACACTAGTGACAATAGTACGACTTACGCTAGTGACAATTACGCTAGTGACAATTACGCTAGTGACAATATTAAGGAATTGCTGACTTACCATAAGGCAGTGCACGGTGAATTAATAATTTTAATCTTGGTTACAGTATATCACTAACAAGATTTAAGTTTAATAAATTACATAATTTTCGTTTATTGTATTGTTAAGCACGAACATAGATTCATTCGTCTGACCAATTCCTTATGTATACTACGTCTGACCAAATCATTATATATTCTACCTGATACATTCAATTTAGTCACAGGAGGTATATTTTATTTAATTACCAAATAAAGCATTACGAAATTATGAATAACAGTTAATAACGAATTACAATCTATATTAATTTGTTTTAAATCATTATTTTATTCTTCAACTCCATCACCGTGTATGAGCATAAAAGTGCTCGTCTCCTTACTTTGTGTTACATTCCACTTAAAGAAAGGCATAGTAACCTGCCTACTTTCCTTTTGAGATATTTTATTTTATCAATCCTTTGCATATGAGCATTATTATTGCTCATCCTTTTCATTTTTCCATTAGTAAGAGCGAAGCGACGCCCTTATTTCCATATTATACCACTGTCATACACTACACAGCGACATAACGCTACGATTTTCTTTTCAATATTTTCCTATTCTTATACCATAATTTTGTTGAAGAAATAAGAGAGATAATAATTTAAATTCAGTTTTCATATATTAGATAATAGAGAGATATCAAGTTACAATCAATATTGATTACAATATTTTCCTTTTGACAATCACAATTTCATCACCGTAAGAGTTAATCGCAAGCTCTCTCCATTCCCGGGTAAAGTCGGTGTATGCAGATTGACCCATAATCAAAAGAGAGCACCTGAAATCAAATCACCTGAGGGATAGATTTGGGACAGGTACCTGATCGTCTACATTCTCACTTCCCCGGACGTGACATCGGTACCCATTGGATTGGTCTCCATGGTCCCCACGAATGGCCGCCGCGTTCACCAGATCTCACACCACTTGACTTTTTTCTGTGGGGTCATCTCAAACAACAAGTATACGCAACGCCACCGGCTAACGTTCAAGATCTGAAAGACAGAATTGTACGAATTTGTCGTACAATAAGTCCAGAGATCTTGCAACGGGTACGAAATTCTATCTTGGACAGAGCTATACTTTGTGAGAGGATGGAAGGGGGCCACTTCGAGCATCTATTGTAAAAAGAAAAATAGTGACGTTTATTAATTATGTTAATAGTGGTATATAGGGCTCCAGGCGAAAGTTCACTTAAAAAAAACTAACGCGCCATTAGTGGAACCTCAAGGGTGGTGTGGAAGTCCACCGTAAAGTTATAACAACATGCAAACATTTTTTATTTTTGTGTTAATTTTTTATGTTCATATTTACAGTGATGCCTGATTTCGTGCATTTCGGAACATACTGTCTCAGTCTCGCTCGGGCGAGAGAACAATTTGCATGAAATCACATGGCATCACTGATTTTATGTACGCCACATTTTATTTTATTTATTTTATGTATAGTTTCAATAATACGCACGAAAAAAAAAAAATTTTACTGTTGCAATGAAACTGCTGTTGTTACTAATGTTGCATATTTGATGTAATAACGACAAATTTCTCTATTATAAAATAATATAATATTATAACTTCATAAAATTATTCAACATTACAGCAGAGCGTAGAACAGAAATTATTTAATTTTTATAGTTCATTTTAGTTTTACAGTAAACACTTTTTGCTAATTTAACGAAATTATTTTTCAATAACATTAGTATTCTTAACAAATGGTATTGCTATTCATACAATAACTTTACAAAATTTACTTAAAACAGCATAAAATATACTTTGTGCATCTAAATTATTTTTTTCCGTGCGATATCTGTAATCTGAATATAGTTTTAACTTGCCTGTACATCACGGTCGATCCACGCAGATGCCATCTATGTGCCGGCCAGTTAAGCAGAGTTGCAGTCGGTAATCCATCTCTCGTGGTAAAAGAATGAGACAGTCATTAAGACTCATCCTGTATATACAGGGTGTCCCATTTTAAAAGTTGCACTCAAATTTCTCAGAAACTGCGTTAAATCGAAAAATGTTTCAGACAAAAGTTATTTGGTTCGAAGGGGGACATAAAACGGCGTCATTGGTTTGACCTTGAGTGAATGTGTCAAGGATATGTGAAGGTCAACTTTGTTTTTCTAAATTGAAACCCCAACTTTTTATTGCAGATTCTGATTCTCCATCGAAAAGTAAGTAACTTTTGTTTGAAACATTTTTTTTTAAACGCCCTCATCCCGAAAACTCAGGTTCAACCTTTGGCGGACCAATGATAATACTCGCTTTATACCAGACACTGAAGTTTTTTTTAGTATCTTACTGTTTGCCATCAGCATGTGCGTGCGTGCGTGCGTTTCCAGCCAACTAAGGCAAGATCAATCACAGATCCGGCCAGTTAAGGCAAGATCACTGTCGAAAGCAAGGCCTTGATGAATTACTGTGTTATCTCATCAACTGTTCAAAAATACCTCCATTATTTTCAATACATAGTTGTACTCGTCGTTCGAAGTTTTGAACAGTTGACAAAAGTATGTTTCTAGGGATATTTCTACAGTCATCAATTATCCGTTGCCTCATGTTGTCCCTAGTAGTCGGTTGTTCTGCGTACACCACGTTTTTCAAGTAGCCGCATAGAAAAAAATCTGGACTAGTCAGATCTGGAGATCTGGGGCACCACTCAACATGTCCTCGAATTCCTATCCACTTTCTTGGAAATCGGCGATGTAAAAATTGTTGAAACCTTCTGCTCCTATGGGCTGGCGCGCCATCGTGTTGAAGCCACATACGTTGTTTTGTTTGTAGGTCAACATTCTCCAAAAGAAGTGGCAATTCATGTCTTAGAAAATGTAAATAGTCGGTTGCGTTGACGTTTCCCTCGAAAAAATACGGACCAATCAAATAGCCATTCACAACTGCACACCACACAACAAGACTCCAGCGATGTTGATGGTCAACTTCACGATACCAATGTAGATTTTCTACGGACCAATAATGACTGTTGTGTCGGTTCAGTTGGCCGTTGTTGTGGAAAGTAGCTTCATCAGAGAACATTACATATCTAAAAAAATCTGGATCATGAAGTATTATCGTTTGGGCCCAATTGCAGAATGCTAGTCTTCGTTGGAAATCATTAGGCATTAAACACTGAGTTAAAGTTATGTGGTAAGGATGGAAACCGTGGAGAGCTATAATTCTTTGAATCGTGGATTTTGGAATACCTGATTGTCTTTCAATTTGTCGCCCAGAAATATGGGGATTTAGATTTAGCATAGCCAACACAACAAGAACTCGTGGATCATCTCGTTGAATTACACGACGACGTTGTCGGTTTATAGGAGGACTCTGTCTCTCACGCCTTTCGATTCTGGCAATCACTACATCAGCTGGATGCTGATATCTGTTAAGAAAGCGTTGACGATACAATTGTGCTGCTGCACGGTAATTACCACGGCATTCTCCGAGAACTAAAAGAATGTCAACAATTTCATTTCGTGTGTAATCTGGCATTTTACAAATTAATAAAAGAGAAAAAAATTTTTAGAATTAATATTTTTGAATGAATACCTGAACAACAGACTACTCAAAAAATCATTCACAGCGCGAGAAGCGGCTCCGTCAAATCGAAAGCCTCGCACAAAAGCGCTATACTTGAGCAGCAATCACATTATTGACGAGAGTTGCTGGTATATACGGATACACAAAGCGGAAACTCAAAGTTGCAGCGCTGCGTATCCGCCGAGCTGGGCCTCGCTCGAAACTGATCCGACGAAAAAATTTCCAGTCTGATACTCCGTTTCGGACGTCGAACAACATCAAGCCCGAGAGGTGCTGGCGCACCTACATTTTCCCGTGGTTATCAACGATGCGGATTTCAATTACGCGTATTTTAATTTTAATCGGAGAACGACTTCTCGAGTGCGGCTAGAGCGGCACCTTTAATCGACGTTTAATTAGCGCCACGCATGTCGCCATCGCTTCTTCAGCGAAGCAGATGCCGCACACGTGATAATTATTGATTTACCGTGCGTTTCCGTAACTTCTCCGACGCGTTTGCAGCTGAGCGAGGCTCAGCTCGGCGGATACGCAGCGCTGCAACTTTGAATTTCCGCTTTGTGTATTCGTAAATACCAGCAGGTTGAACCTGAGTTTTCGGGATAAGGAGGGCGTTTTAAAAAAAATGTTTCAAACAAAAGTTACTTACTTTTCGATGGAGAATCAGAATCTGCAATAAAAAGTTGGGGTTTCAATTTAGAAAAACAAAGTTGACCTTCACATGTCCTTGACACGTTCACTCAAGGTCAAACCAATGACGCCGTCTTATATCCTTCTTCGAACCAAATAACTTTTATCTGAAACATTTTTCGATTTAACGCAGTGTTTCTGAGAAATTTGAGTGCAACTTTTAAAATGGGACACCCTATATATGTACTCTCTTTATTACTGCACCGAGTAACAATTTAATTGCGATCAATGTAAAAAAATGGAAAACAAAACAATCGTGTGTTTAACCGTTGAAGCTAAGATATTTCCGATAATAACCTGTACTCTCTGTACCTTTTCTAGTTGACTTACGCTAATTTTCTCGGACTGGATTACAATCATCAGACGGGTCGTCTCGCACGCAGATTCTCTCTCGGGTTTCGATTATCTGAGACAGTTCTCTGACCTTCGATATTCCTTGGAAAAAGACCGTGAGCTGGACGAATGCAGCGCAACACTTTCCGACGCGAAGTTTCTCTACTCGTTACTTTAACTCAATATCTTACGCAAAATAATCACTTAAATACTACAATCGAATATATGTATTGAACTACTTGAATAAATAAAGGAATATATGATAATTTTATAATGAAATTCTACGTTACGGATAATTACGACGCAATTTTTAATGCGAAGACTGAGTGATATGTCTTGCGATGCGACTCACTTCACGCACGGCCCGTGCAAGACTCTTAGGGTGCCGTCACATGGAGCGTAACTTGCGTAAGCGTAACCTGAAGTTACTAGAAAACTTCCGCCTAGTTATTTTACGCTGTTACGTCGTTTTGTCATTACGTCGATTTCAATTTCTGGCGGAAGATACGCCGATGGATGTGTATTAGTGCTTGTTCGTGCCAGTTCGTGCGTGTTATTATGATTCGTATACACTTGACCGGAATTGAACGTAATTTTAAGGAACTGCTATATGCAATCGTTTGTATTTTGTTTGAAAAGTAATGAAGTGTGATTAAAAAGGTTTGTGAGTCCCTCAGTTAATTGTAATTAATTAATTATTTTTGCTTAACTATTTAGCCGGAACAGATTAGCCGGAATAATTTCAAACGATATTTTTGTATGGAATCGTTTGTATTTTGTTTGTAGAGTACTGAAATGTGATTAAAAAGGTTTGTGAGTCCCTCAGTTAATTGTAATTAAATGTTTATTACTCGGTAGTTAGCCGGAATATAGAATTTAGTTCCTCATGTTAAAAGAAAAAGGCGCCACTGTTCCCTGAAATTCTATTGACAGTTTCCCTTCTATGGTATTGAGAGTTAATGTTGCACACGTAATCCATATGGTTTATCGATGGCCTGTTTTAAAAAGTTATCCTTTTAAGGAAAGGCATTTGATTACATAGGATCAAGTCGTATGATCTACAATATGAAGCAGAACAATTTTAACTCTCTCGGTGGGATTAATCTGAAGTTGGATGATATCAAGAGTGTGATCAAGTTCGGCCAACTGGGCAAAGGGAAAATAGTTCTCCATAGCAGCAGTAAAGATGATACCACAGATCGTTTGAGTAAAGTGTTGAATGCATCGATTCTAGATGATAGCGTACCACCTACATCTGTGCAAAGTTTTCTGGAGACGAGGCCCATTCTAACGACTGTTATAACCAATCATGGAAAAAAATTTTAAATTCGATACTACAACAGTATCTTGGACAACGGGGAAAATCTTGATTTTAATAGGTACACAATCTGTTCGATTTCGACATACGTTTTATGCATTTTTCATTATTGAGATTTTCGTGTATCATGTTTTAGAAATGATAGTGACGGGCGAGTCGGCGCCGCAGTCTGCCGATCTGCCGATACCGCTGGAAGATCTCGTTGCAGAAATGTTATATTGCTACATCCAAAGTGCTAAATGCACTCGGTTTCATGCAGCCTCGACATCCGGTGCTAAATTGATCAATTAGATTTTGCCACTGTACGTCGGTGTGCACCGAGCGCCCAATGCCGCGACGACGTTAACTGGACAGCTTCTAGCCTTGCTGACTGGCGAGAAACTCAGCGACATAAATAAAACGACTTGTCACAAAAACTGCCTTGCATGGATGGGTGGATACAATTTTACAGAAATATGCATAAACTCAACCGTCAATTATAGTACAGCTGTGAGTCCGGCATTTATCATCGACGGTAAGTTATACGTAAACTACTTGTGCATCGCATGTTTTCTGAAAGATTCTCTTGAATAATGGTTTCTCATTTTTAGGATATAATATGAAGTCTGGTGTGTACTCTATGTAAACAGAGTCCATATGGCAAACGTTGAGCGTCAGAATGTTTCTTAAACCATCAGCAGCGACAGAACGTTTCAGCATGATCTTGGGTAGTCTGGTTGCCGGCACCTTAATCATATTGGTGTGGTTTATTAATAACCGAGCTGATGTTATTTAATTCGAGGTTCGTATGTAACGTAATATAATAAATATCATGATATAGAAAATCATGATGAAAAAGCCACAAGTTATTCACAAAATGTGTTTGAGAAACTTTTATTATAAGAATAATATTAATTTAGCAAGTAAAACATGTGATCGACAACGTGAATTCTATTCTAATTTCTCCTAAACATTATCTAATCCCAAACAATAGTAAACATAATAAACAGACATTGCATTGAATAACTTTGTCCCACGGAAATTTAACAGCAGATGAACCGTATTAGATTGTTTTATTAATGATATAATTTTGTTACAGGAGAACCGTCGATTGCTAGGGACATGCCGCGAACCACATATCAATGACCAGATTAGATCATCATCACGAAGATCAGGATGTTCCAATAACTAGCCTTTAACTGTATGTGTGGTGCGCCCTCGGACGATCTATTTAATTCAAAATATTCAAATATTGTTACACGCGTATCATTGCCATTGCGGTTACTTTATTTATCGTTTCTCATACATCACGTTCAATTGTGAAAATAAGTGATACGTTTTTAATATCTTAGGCCCGTTTTAGACTATGCAATCAACGGCAAGCAATTCTTGCAGCAAATATTTGCTCAAGAAATTGCGTCAAATCTAGCGCAATATATTATAATATATTGCATAGTCTAAAACGAGCTTTAGTGTAAATATATTTCTTTGCATTTTTCCAAATTATTAATTAAAAATATGTATACAGCTATTTGTAATATAAATATGTATAAAAAAAAAACGTTGGACAATAAAACACTCGATCATTTTAACAGCATTTCACGTATACATGTGCATGCATGCGAGATTATTAAAGAAAAAATTTCAATAATGATATAAATTTGTTAGTTTAACATTAAACATGCAAATTGTTCAAATCTGTAATGTGTAAAAATACATTGTTTTTTTATTTCTCTAACCGAGTTTGTTTTATTATCTAGATTTAGAAACAATTAAAATATTTATAAATGGTAATTAAAATTTAGGCTCTGTTGTGGATAGCTTTAAGTTTACATAATACAATGCTGCATTGCTCTTCATTAAAACGTGGGACGAATACGATGTAGGAATATATATATACATATATAAACGCAGAATTAATAAATAGTATTATATATAATAATATAACTATATATATAACTATGATAAGAATAAAACAAAGAAATAATGCAAGCGTCATGACGTAAGTATCATTAAATATCTTACTTAACATCTTACAGCTTGATGTACACGGGAAAGAAGTGTTTAATTTATATATATTTATGCTTTTTTAGTATGCATGGTAAGTATATAATGGCTTAAATCATTTAACATCATAGAAGGGAAACTGTCAATAGAATTTCAGGGAACAGTGGCGCCTTTTTCTTTTAACATGAGGAACTAAATTCTATATTCCGGTTAACTACCGAGTAATAAACATTTAATTACAATTAACTGAAGGACACACAAACCTTTTTAATCATATTTCAGTACTCTACAAACAAAATACAAACGATTCCATACAAAAATATTGTTTGAAGTTATTCCGGTTAATCTGTTCCGGCTAAATAGTTAAGCAAAAATAATTAATTAATTACAATTAACTGAGGGACTCACAAACCTTTTTAATCACACTTCATTACTTTTCAAACGAAATACAAACGATTGCATATAGCAGTTCCTTAAAATTACGTTCAATTCCGGTCAAGTGTATACGAATGTTATTATGTGTTACAAAAAGGATATTGTATATTGTACACAAAAAGTTTAAACAAAAACATGAATAAGGATCAAATCAAGGTAAGTTAATAATTATCGTTATATAGAATTTATTATATCAGCTATAGCGTTCTATTATATTCAATCCACTTGCTTACGATTTTGTCAATACAAAATTTTAAGGTTATAGCTGTATATTAATAGGTCTGTCGTATTGTTTTTGCATGTAGAATCTTTGCTTTCTCTTTCTGAACTCTTTTTCTCAAATTAATTTATATATTCTCACTTTAAGTGCATGAATTTTTGGGAAACAAACAACACAAACAGATCTAACATCAAGATATTACACACTGTTATAAAATGACCAGTTTTATTTTATAATATTTTATTGTATAATTTTATTGTATTACATTTAATAAATTATCATTTATTGTGCAAGGTTTTGGTAATGTAGGTCTGCACTCGATGCGTTACTTACACCGGGCGGGTGCTGCTTGCATAGGCGTGATTGAGCACGACGGCTCCATTTACAATTCAGAGGGTATCGACCCAAAGGTAAATGAAGAAATGTATTTATCTCAGCATTTATGCTCTACTAATTTGTGAGCCTAAATTTTTATCGATTATACGAGACAAGAAAATTTTCTGAGTTTGCTTCTCGTGTTATTTTTTGCAGGAATTGGAAAAGTATCGCATAGAGAACGGCACCATCGTTGATTTTCCGGGCGCCAAACCGTACGAAGGCGAGAATCTCATGTACGCGCCGTGCGATATATTTATACCGGCCGCTATAGAGAAAGTAATTCACAAAGACAACGCAGGACGTATCCAGGTACGGATTATTTCTGCGAAAGATTTCAATTTTTTATTTCTCGTAAAGATCCTGGATAATAAAAGTTTTCATTCAAATCGTATTTTTCGACAGGCGAAAATTATCGCCGAGGCTGCTAATGGACCGACCATCCCCGTAGCGGATAAAATCCTGATTGACAGGAACATCCTGGTAATCCCGGATCTGTACATTAACACCGGTAGTGTTACAGTCTCGTTCTTCGAGTGATTAAAAAATCTGAACCATGTATCGTACGGCCGCTTGACCTTCAAGTACGAAAGGGAGTCCAATTATTATCTTTTAGGTATGTTGAGTCACATTAAATAACAGTGGCTCGATTAAAGTTCAGACTCGCAGACAGCGGAATAAGCGGAAAGCTAATCTTCTAAATTTCTTCCTACAGAATCGGTACAGGAGTAGAGATTCTGGAACGTAGGTTCGGTCGCGTAGGTGGCCGCATATCCGTCACACCGTCCGAGGCCTTACAGAAACGTATATCTGGCGCTTCCGAAAAGGACATCGTTCATTCTGGTCTAGATTACTCGATGGAGAGATCAGCTAGGGTAATTACCTCGATCGATATAATCGAGATGCCATATTTATACGAAATAGGAACATTTTATTTTTATTATTCATTATTATTTCATTATTAATTCTATTATATGTCATTATTCGTTAAATAATAATTATTAAATGAAATTCAGACTTTAAGCAACGTTTTATTACTTCCAGGCTATCATGAAAACTGCCATGAGATTTTAATCTCGGACTCGACCTGAGGACAGCCGCGTACGTCAACTCGATTGAGAAGATATTCACTACTTACTTCGAGGCTGGTCTCGCTTTCTAAATTATTTTAGTCACAAGATTGTATTCTACGAATTACGATAATTACAGATTTCGACAATCAAAACTGTGCTTCTAATTCAATGGGTAATTCAAATAAATTGGAACTTGAGGTGGCTTTTTAAGCCCTTCGTGATTTCCTTCGACATACACGGGATTATCTCTTTCGACAAACAACTCTCAAAGATGTTAAGAACAATTGTCAAGACCAAAACTGCCTATGCTGGAACTTTGTGCGACTACGGGCCACTGAAAAGCATTTGGTGGCAAAGTGGCGTGACGCGATAAGACATATGCCAATTTTCTGTGACCTTAATCATTTCGTAATATTAATATTCTAATTTTAACTTAATGAATTATTAATTATAACGTACTTATCATCAATGTGAATCAGGTTTGGAATGGTATGTACGTGCGAATGTCGTGGGTACCGGTTCGAGTCACATACATTCCGCCTCACACATACTTATGCACAGAGTACCGATTCCCCATGAGGCGTACTTTTCAAAGCGCGTAGGTTACGAAAACCAATCTCAAATTTGTTTAGCATTTCTGTAACAGAAACTCTAATCAGCGATTGGTTGTATTTTTGCGCAATTCAGCAAATTACGCCCCATTGGAATAACGGCTTTCAGAATAGCGCAACTTCATGGTAACTTTTATTAAATCACTAGAATACGCAGGTTACGCTTACGCAAGTTACGCTCCATGTGCCTGCTCCCTTACTCTTACTAATCGTTACTTTATCACAATATCTTACGCAAAATTAACTTTTAATTACTATAGGATTAAATATATGATTATGTTATAAGAAATTTATACGTTATCAGCAACTACGACTCAAGTTTTATACGCGATGACTGCATTATACGTCTTGCGACCGATTTCGAGCACTTCCCGTGCAAGACTCTTTATATTACGCGAAAATGACTATTTAATTACTGTAATCGGTTATATGTATATATACAGTGTGATTCAGACCACCCGTACAGCCCTTTTATTTCGGAAATAGAACATTTTAGAGAAAAATGTTTCAGACAAAAGTTGTATGGCTTCGAGGGGGACATAAGATGGTATCATTGGTTTGACCTTGAAGAGTTACTTGATGGTCACATGAAGGTCATATTCAATTTCTTAAATAGAACCTACTATTTCTCATTACATATTCTTGTAGCTTATCTCGAGAGCTTTCCAAAACACCATAATAAAATATTTTTTCATTGAGTACTTTTCGAGTTATGAGGCTCCAAAGCAGTACTTTGCAGTACTTTGACATAAAGTACAAAATATGTTGTATGTTGTTATGTCATGGTGTCAAGTAAATCCTTAGGTATTATTTTAAGGTCAAATTACCTTTTCACTCAAATCTCTGTAGTTATGCATGTTTAAAAACATTCGGATCATCCTACTTTTAGCGCTATCCAGGAACAACAAGATGGATGCCCGTCACATACATCCAGAGTTGCTCGTGCAGTGATAAATAATACACTCACTCCCAAAAAAGCGGTACACTAAAATTTAGGGAAAAATTTACCAACCTTCAAATGATCATAACTTGGTAAATAATGAAGATAAAAATATGTTCAAAAATGCAAAATGAAGCTTCAAGTATCCACTTTAAGAATATTTGTTGAATGGCAATTATGGTCGGTCATTTGATTCAAAATGGCGGATGACAAAATGAGAGGATGCAAAAGTGATAACCGAAAGTCCGAGTTTGTGACGGTGCATGGCGTGAATTAGATATCGCAGCCTAATGGGACCAAATGCAAATGAAAATATAGAGTGTTATCTTTAAAATGCTTTTTACCAGCTCGATGCGATCATTTTTCGCTGAGTTGTGCAACTTTAAAAAAGAAAAAAACACCTGTTAAGTAAATTTGGAGTATCTCAACAAAAAATGATCGCATCGAGCTTTGTAAAAAAGCGGTTTAAAGATAAAACTCTATACTTTTATATGCATTTAGTCCCATTGGGCTGCAATACCTACTTTACACCATGTGCCATCGCAAACTCGAATCTTCATTTATCAATTTCGCATGCTCTCCCTTTCCGCCATTTTAAAAAACTCGTCGTGCACAATTTCGATTTAAATTGCGAAAAGTAGGGTTTCAAAGCTTTAAAACCGTTTGTGAAATTTTGTGCTAGGATAGTTAGGTACCGAGATATTCAATTTCGAATTTGCAATATCGTCGATTCAGCAAGGCCTAAGGAATTAGAAAACCCTACGGTTCGTTTAGTTCTTTTATAATTCCAACTGCGTTCATTATTCTTTATACTCCAAATCCTTCTTATGTGGTGTGTGCGTGTGTGGGTGTAGGTGTATGTAGGTGTGTGTGTGTGTGTATGTGTATCACAAGGATGAGGACCCCGTGGTTCGTCAGTTCCACAGTAATTTAAGACTCCATTGCACTGCGCGCGCGCACACACACACACACACACACACCCCCCACAAGGAGGGTTTGGAGTCTTAAATTACTGTGGAACTGACGAACCACGGGGTCCTCATCCTTGTGATACACATACACACACACACACACCTACATACACCTACACCCACACACGCACACACCACATAAGAAGGATTTGGAGTATAAAGAATAATGAACGCAGTTGGAATTATAAAAGAACTAAACGAACCGTAGGGTTTTCTAATTCCTTAGGCCTTGCTGAATCGACGATATTGCAAATTCGAAATTGAATATCTCGGTACCTAACTATCCTAGCACAAAATTTCACAAACGGTTTTAAAGCTTTGAAACCCTACTTTTCGCAATTTAAATCGAAATTGTGCACGACGAGTTTTTTAAAATGGCGGAAAGGGAGAGCATGCGAAATTGATAAATGAAGATTCGAGTTTGCGATGGCACATGGTGTAAAGTAGGTATTGCAGCCCAATGGGACTAAATGCATATAAAAGTATAGAGTTTTATCTTTAAACCGCTTTTTTACAAAGCTCGATGCGATCATTTTTTGTTGAGATACTCCAAATTTACTTAACAGGTGTTTTTTTCTTTTTTAAAGTTGCACAACTCAGCGAAAAATGATCGCATCGAGCTTGGTAAAAAGCATTTTAAAGATAACACTCTATATTTTCATTTGCATTTGGTCCCATTAGGCTGCGATATCTAATTCACGCCATGCACCGTCACAAACTCGGACTTTCGGTTATCACTTTTGCATCCTCTCATTTTGTCATCCGCCATTTTGAATCAAATGACCGACCATAATTGCCATTCAACAAATATTCTTAAAGTGGATACTTGAAGCTTCATTTTGCATTTTTGAACATATTTTTATCTTCATTATTTACCAAGTTATGATCATTTGAAGGTTGGTAAATTTTTCCCTAAATTTTAGTGTACCGCTTTTTTGGGAGTGAGTGTATTATTTATCACTGCACGAGCAACTCTGGATGTATGTGACGGGCATCCATCTTGTTGTTCCTGGATAGCGCTAAAAGTAGGATGATCCGAATGTTTTTAAACATGCATAACTACAGAGATTTGAGTGAAAAGGTAATTTGACCTTAAAATAATACCTAAGGATTTACTTGACACCATGACATAACAACATACAACATATTTTGTACTTTATGTCAAAGTACTGCAAAGTACTGCTTTGGAGCCTCATAACTCGAAAAGTACTCAATGAAAAAATATTTTATTATGGTGTTTTGGAAAGCTCTCGAGATAAGCTACAAGAATATGTAATGAGAAATAGTAGGTTCTATTTAAGAAATTGAATATGACCTTCATGTGACCATCAAGTAACTCTTCAAGGTCAAACCAATGATACCATCTTATGTCCCCCTCGAAGCCATACAACTTTTGTCTGAAACATTTTTCTCTAAAATGTTCTATTTCCGAAATAAAAGGGCTGTACGGGTGGTCTGAATCAAACTGTATATTGAACCACTTATATGAAAGATTAAATATGGTAATGTTATAATAAAGTTATGCGTTTAATATTTTTTACGACTTAATTTTCGACGCGATGACTGCGCGATACGTCTTGCGACCGATTTCGAGCACGTCCCGTGCAAAACTCATGCCATTCGAATGCCGAAACGATGCGGGTAGTGACTAAGATGGCCGCGAGTATCGCTGATGTCTTATATTACTAGAGAACTATTTCGATAGTAACTTCTTAATTATTGTTGCTAATTGTTTTCGGGGTGCATGTCGACGTGTAAATCGACTATTAACACTTGTTTTAGGTTACTTCGATTAATTTATGGCTAGCTAGCAACAATAGAAATATCGAATGCTTGATTCTTGTAAAGCTGATTAGTGTAGTTAAATTACTCTTGCGTAACTATGCCAGTAATCACCCAATAGCATTGTGTAATTAGCACTAATGGTTTTCTTAACCAATTAGCTATTTATTACTGCTCGTAGTCTTCAATAAACGAAAATTTTCGATAAGAAAAATGCAATATACGACAATAATATTACTCGACTTAATATAATATTCAAAAATAATAAACTATTAATAACAAAATTACAAATTCGCGTTAAGTATTAATCCAATTAACCAAAAATTCATTATTTATCAATTATTATTGCAAACTATGGTTCGTTCAGGTTGGTTTCCTCTCGTTAAGACTTATTTAAACAATGCTTTTATCTTAATCTACACTAAATTATAAATAATAATTAATGATATTATAATTAACTATAAAATATTTAACTCAAATCATATAATTACTAACTATAAACTCACTAAATATCAATAATTCTTAATACAGCATAATTATTTAATTTTTACTGTTTATAATAAACAATAAGGTCGATTTCGGTAAATATTCCGATGAGGGGAGCCTGCCCCGATGACCTTGACCTTGACATATGTTATAGAGGTCACCCTCCTGAGTGACCTTCAAGAGGTTTTAGCCGTCGCTCGTTGTTTACTAAAAAGTTATTAACAAATGATTTTGCACGACTTTTCAGCCGTCCACGACAAGCATAAGGTTATATTTTACGAAACTGGAGCCCCGGACACATACGCTCGGTTTCAGCCCGCTTCGCGGGAGGGCGGGGGGCAGGGGCTTCGCCCCTCCCCCCCGCCAGAACCAGTGTAACAGATTTTACCGTACAGATTTTGATCACCTGGTACACGGCATGGATCCCGGCGGGGGGGGGGCGTAGCCCCCGCCCCCCGCCCTACCGCGGGCGGGCTGAAAACGAGCGTATGTGTCCGAGGCTCCAGTTTCGGAAAATATAACCTAACCAGGTTAGGTTAGGTTAAAGCAGAGAATACTTTGTATTTAACTGTTTATGCTTTTGGTTAAAGTGAAGAATACTTTGTACTTATATTAAAAGAAACTATTCTATATATTAACGATTCACTGCTTTAAATGACTTTCCTTCCTTCGTTCATGTACATATTCGTCGTTTATATTTTTCAATATTCAAAATAACTACTATATTTGAAAAATTTCTTTTGTTAATAATTTTTTCATAAACAACGATCGACGACTAAAACCTAGTGCGGGTTATTCGGGAAGGTGACCTTTTAATATATGTCAATATTATGTTCTTGGTTCGCGTAGACAGCGACAATTCGTGCAAAATCATTAAACTTCTTTTGTTAATAACTTTTTAACAAACAACGAGTGACGGCTAAAACCTTTTGAAGGTCACTCAGGAGGGCGACCTTGACAATATATGTCAAGGTCAAGGTCATCGGGGCAGGCTCCCCTCATCGGAATATTTACCAACGATATTTATAACCAATAAAAATTAAAGTGTTTAATGCAAACTATAACTAATAACCTATGCAAAACAAAAATATTTCATTAATTTCAAATCGTAACGTAATTAATCAATTTAATATTCATAATAAACATTTAATTTTATCCTTTAATTAAACATTCGAGATAAAAGGGCCCATTTGCTCTTTGCTATTAATTATCTAATTTCCTCAAACTTATTTACTATCGATTCTTAATCTAGCGAGTTGACAACGCGATTTATGATTCTTAAATTATTAATTTCCCTTTGAAAATTATTAACGCAACAATTCTGTAACTCCTGAATTAACTTGATCAAATTTTCTATGAAAACAATTAACGCTCAGTGCAGTTCACGTATAACCAGAGTAACACTCACAAAAAATGTGTTATTTACAAAGAATCTTCTCGCGGGCGCGAAGGGCGCTTACATTTACGTATACCTATTCCACTCCCTATCAGCGAAATTGGGCAGTCTTTAAACAGTGTCAGAGCATTTTACAGCATCATATTATAATTTGGGGATTTCGCAATCATTAATCTCGATTATGCGCACTAATATTTTTATTAGTTAACTGTAACTCAATCTTCTTCGAGTTCGGGGGCGCCGGAGGTGTGACACCCTTAATCAATAACGAATATTAAACTTCAAATGATTAAATATTGTATTTTAATAATTATATTAATATTTTTCAACTACTTTTCTCAAACAAAATACTTAAACGTAAATAAACTAAATATCTATATGCACTTTGTTTCCAATAACTGATATTAACTTATTAATATTATTTTCTATATTTCCAATACAACTAAACAAGCAAATATTCTAATTATTAAAATTTAAGCTATATTCGTCTCAAATCAATCATATAATAAGTAAATTCAACTTCTTAATATCTGAACTTTTAATACAATTTCAAACAATCACAAAATTCAATATTATTAATATATTTCATTTCTAAAATTATCGCGGATATGTTCTCTTTCTGTTTCAAACACAAAATGCTCAAAAGAAAATTTACGTAGGCGTCATACGAGCACTCTAGGACGTCACAAGATCCGGCCAGTTAAAGCAAGATCGGAAAGGATCCGGCCAGTTAAAGCAAGATCGGAAAAGATCCGGCCAGTTAAGACAAGATTAAGATTTTGAGAATTTTCTATCACAATAAGTGTTCAAAAATTCCTCCTTCATTCTGAATACATAATTAAATTCGACGTTCGAAATTTCCAGCAGTTTCCAGAAGGACATTCCTAGGAATAGAATTGTTAACAGTTTCTTATACGGTCTATCATATTGTCTCTAGTTGTAGGTACTTCTGCGTAAACCACATTTTTTATAAATCCCCATAGAAAAAAATCGGGACTTGTCAGATCCGGAGATCTGGGGCACCATTCAACATGTCCTCCAAGCAGTGTTTCCAAATGCGTGCTTTTGCAGCGCGCGGCAGCGGCGGGGAAAGTGGAGTAGGGATGGTCTCGTTGGCTCGGCTAATCGGCTCGTGGCGGCCGCGCGACGCACACAAGCGAAGCCTCGTGTCCGTGAGCGTCGTTCGCGGCTTCTGTAACTTTGGGCTGTAGAAGGAGACAAACATATCACTGTCCTTTACTATCGCTCGTGCTCAGTTCGACGCGATATCCGACGCGTCAATATTAATTAATGTCACCAATTGTGAACGAGTATCTAGTGTTTCAGATTCAATATATCGCACGAAAAAGTCATCCATTTGTCATTACAGATATCAGAAGTCTCATCAATAAAAATAGAAAATTTTGTGTTCGTAAATTTTGAAAGACATTTTCCCTTTCAACAGGATACAATACATTCGAAATGATATTGCTACACTTCGTTCAACCCATGGTCATATTGTTCAAGATATTTGAATTTTGTCCTATTTCTTGAAAAAAGCAGAGAATATCTTGTGCACTGTGGAAAGGTATATTTTTTTCAGCCATTAAAGCAGCAACCCGTATTTCGGCTGCTTTTGTCTGTTCATTAAAGGATAAAAAGGATTCATTGTCTAGCGTATTCATATCTTCATTCAACTTGCTCGTTTTAATACCTTTTTTTACACATGTTTAAGTGATTTTCACATTCTGCATGCCGACGAACTTGCGATAAACGGGCAGTAAACGATATATCACAAATTACACATAAACATATACTGTTATTATCCGGAACTTGACGTAACCGTAACTTAAACTCATTTACATGCAGCCATTTCTTTTTAAACGCTATTCGTCTTTTCTTTTCATTATCGTCATCATCACTAGAAAATGACGTATTCTTTTTTAAATTCTTGAGATGATATGCAGAATCTGCATGTCTGGAAACATGTATCGAATTGCACGAAAAATTTTTGTTGCAAATAATGCAATGATATAGAGTTTCATCACCCGCTACTTTACGTATCCAATGTTTATAACAATCATCGCTAAGCCAATCGTCTATGAAATTTCGTTTTGTTCTCTTGCTTTTCCATTCCATAGTGAAAACGAGCAAGAAGAATAAAGAAGTCAATAAAGAAATAAATAAATAAATAAGTAAATGAATGAATAAGTCAATAAGTCAAAAGTAATAAATAACTAAATAAATAAGTCAAAAGTAGTAAATAAATAAATAAATAAGTCAATATGCAAGTCAACAAATAAAAGTGAAGATGAGTCAATAAATAAATAAATGAATAAATAAGTACATAAATAAGTGAATAAATGCGAGTGACTGGAAATTACTTGACTTACCTTACCAAAATCTCAGACACTACTAAGCTGTTCGCGGCTCAATAACACAGTGTTATTAGCATTAGTAAAGGACAGTGATATGTTTGTTTCCTACAGCCCAAAGTTACAGAAGTCGCGAGCGACACTCACGGACACGAGGCTTCGCTTGTGTGCGTCACGCGGTCGCCGCGAGCCGATCAGCCGAGCCCGCGAGACCATCCCCACTCCACTTTCCCCGCCGCTGCCGCGCGCTGCAAAAGCACGCATCGGGAAACACTGCCTCCAAGTCCAACAAACTTACGTGGGAAGAGACGATGTAAAAATTGTCGGACTCTCCGACTCCTGTGAGGTGGTGCGCCATCATGTTGGAACCACATGCGTTGTCTTGTCACCAGGTTTACGTCCTCTAAGAGGACTGGCAATTCATGTTCAAACAAATGCAAGTAGTTCGCTGAGTTAACGTTTCCTTCAAAAAAGAAGGGACCAATTATGTAACCATTTACAATACCACACCACACTACAAGACTCCAGCGATGTTGGTGATCAACTGGACGGTGCCAATGTGGGACCAATAATGACTATTGTGCCGGTTTAGTTGGCCTGTACTATGGAAAGTAGCTTCATCTGACAAGTAAACCTCGGGGAATGTCAGACGCCGATTGTTTTCAAATTTTTTACAGTTGTTTCTCATGTCAAGCTATGAAGAAATCTGTTAAAATTGTTAGCTCAAATTGATTTTTTCAATTTTTTATAATTTTTTAATTTTACGCAAATACACGATTTTACACACGTTTAAAGTTGTTTTAGCAGTTTTATTTCTTATGAATGAATCTTTTCCCGATTTTTTAAAACTCGGCATACATGTAGAACACGAAAATAATAGTTTATCTGTATAGTTTTTCTCCCTATTAAGGACATTAAGCAGTTTTGAGGATAGTAACTGCCTTTCGAATTCTTCCCTATTGCCATAGAAGTGGTTCGGTAAAGGAAAATTGAAAAAAATATGTAATGTGCAGGTTCTGGGGTCGCTGACTATGAACCAGAAATTCATTTTGCGAAATTCAAAATGGCGGATACGATATGGCGGTCGTCATTGACATATAAAATAAGAAATAATTCAACTTGCAAAAAGCTTTTTCAGAAACTTAAACATCAAGCAAGAAAGAGTAATGGAGTACACTTGTCAATAATCCTTAACTTGCAATAATAATAAATGTTAATAATAATAATTGTTAACTTAAAAACCTAAACGTCTCTCGAGGCATAAGAAATAAAATTGCTAAAACAACTTTAAACGTGTGTAAAATCGTGTATTTGCGTAAAATTAAAAAATTATAAAAAATTGAAAAAATCAATTTGAGCTAAAAATTTTAACAGATTTCTTCATAGCTTGACATGAGGAACAACTGTAAAAAATTTGAAAAACATCGGCGTCTGACATTCCCCGAGGTTTACTTGTGAGAACATAACAAACCTAAAAAATTGTTCATCCTGCCGCAACATAGCCTTGGCTCAATTACAAAATTCAAGTCTTCGACGAAAATCATTAGGTGTTAGAGCCTGAGTCAATGTTATGTGATATGGATGGAATGTATGCAAGGGCAAAAATCTCTGAGCTGTGCTTCTTGGAATACCAAATTGTTTTTCAATATTTCATAGTGAAAAATGTGGATACAAATGCACTACAGCTAACACAAGAAGGACTCGAGGGTCATCGCGTTCAGGGACATTGATACGACGTCGTTGTCTTCTTACATTAGGACGCTGTCTTTCACGTCTTTCGATATCGGCAAACACTCGATCATTAGGATGATGTTGTCTATCAGGAAAACGATGATACATTCGAGCTGCTGAACGGTAATTGCGGCGACATTCTCTAAGAACTAACAAGGGAACATTTCCAGCTGATTCATCGTTTTCGATTCAAACTGTATGCAGAAATGTTGTGGGTGATGCCAGTAGCATATTCTGCAAGTTACAGCCACTAGTTTTGCGTTAAAAAAATGGCGTTATAAAAACCTTCCCATGCAGGGTGTCCTAAAAAGCTGGGAACGGTCGAATATTTCATAAGCATTGCAGTTTAGAAGAAAATGTTTCAGACATAAGTTGTAAGGTTTTAAAAAGCGCATTCAGTAGCAATATGAGTGTGACCATTGGTAGTGTTACCAAGGTCAACTTAATTTTTTTAATGAAAACTCTTATTTTTTATTATATTACCTTTTTCTACTAATTAATTTGAACAACTTTTGTCTGAAATTGTTCGGAGCGTTCTCGTGATAGCGGAGTGCCCGATTTCTCGCGCGTTCTGCAGTGAACGAGTTGCATGGGGTGGCGCAACTCCCTAGAGTCGCTGAGAGAAGATAAATAATTGCACTAGAATTTGTAATAAACCGACGTAAACTATATTTATTATTAACGGTGGTACAAACCCGGATCCAGTGCAGTGATACAAACTTCGTACTTCTAGCACCATCGGTGCTGCACCACGGTGCACACGCAACAAGCGCGAATCCGTGTCCGTGTGCGCTCCGCGCTCGGCGACGGTTCGGCTGAACTCGGCTCTGCTTCGGACATTCCATGAAGTGAGCCACGCGCTTCTTATTGCGTGTTGTAATATTAATATTAATATTAATTAATTAATATTAATATTATTATTAATTTATTTTATAGTCTTTAGAAAACTATACACACAAGCCGTAAACTTATATACATATATACAGGGTGTCCCATTTTAAATGCCGCAGGCAAAAATCTCGAAAAATATGGGACATACGGAAAAATGTTTTGAACAAAAGTTGCATGGTTTGAAGGGGGCCACATGATGAAAATATGTACTTGACCTTGAGTAACCTTTTCAAGGCCAGGCCAATGTGATGGATGTTTTCTTAAATGGGACCCCCCCTTTTTTATTGTATATTTTGTAGCTTAGTTCGAGAGCTTTCCAAAAAACTGCCTACTTGTGTTTTTTGCCTAAGCAGTTCCCAAGATATGAAGCGTCAAAGTTGACATACCGCCGGCATTCGCATTACCCTATGTACACCGCGGGGAGGTTGCTCGGTCGGATTTGTACATCATAGTGGCCCTAAAAAGGGCCGATTTTGTGTATGGGGGTGTGGTAAGCAGTACTAGTACTAACTCCAAATGGAATGCACAGTATTTACTAATAAGCCGAGCTCGGACTTCAGTGCCGCTATCCCCACTTCAGGCTCTCGAGCGCCGCGAGAGACGGTGCCTCAAACAATCAAAAAATATTTCAATTTACGCAACGGTACCTCTCATCTGCTTAGGCCGCTCCACCGGCATAGTCGGCACCGTCTCTCGCGGCGCTCGAGAGCCTGAAGTGGGGATAGCGGCACTGAAGTCCGAGCTCTGCTTATTAGTAAATACTGTGCATTCCATTTGGAGTTACTAGTACTAGTACTGCTTACCACACCCCCATACACAAAATCGGCCCTTTTTAGGGCCACTATGATGTACAAATCCGACCGAGCAACCTCCCCGCGGTGTACATAGGGTAATGCGAATGCCGGCGGTATGTCAACTTTGACGCTTCATATCTTGGGAACTGCTTAGGCAAAAAACACAAGTAGGCAGTTTTTTGGAAAGCTCTCGAACTAAGCTACAAAATATACAATAAAAAAGGGGGGGTCCCATTTAAGAAAACATCCATCACATTGGCCTGGCCTTGAAAAGGTTACTCAAGGTCAAGTACATATTTTCATCATGTGGCCCCCTTCAAACCATGTAACTTTTGTTCAAAACATTTTTCCGTATGTCCCATAGTTTTCGAGATTTTTGCCTGCGGCATTTAAAATGGGACACCCTGTATATACAGGGTGAGCCATTTTAAGTAACGCATTGATTTTTCTCGAAAACCAAATCTTGTATCGCAAAATGTTTCAGACAAAAGTCGTTTGGTTCAAAGGGGGCAAGATGATAGAGCATTATCAATTTAATTGTAGATGGAGCCACTTTAGAGATTTCATCATGGTGGCCATTTTTTAAAATGGAAGTTGATTTTTCTCTCTAAGTGAAAGTTGTAGCTGATAATAAGACGAATACAACGGTTTTTTGTTTTTTGCAGTTGGACCATTTTTCAGTGAGTTACAGCGTTCCAAAGTATACTGTTTTATAATTTAAGTATACACATAAACCAAATTTTGTATCGAAAAATGTTTCTTACAAAAGTTTTATGACTTCATGGGGGACATAAGATACTGCCACTGATTTGACCTTGGGTGCACCTGTCAAGGTTATGTGAAGGTTAACTTTTCTTTTTTAATGGATCTCTTTATTTCTCATTATACAGTCTTGTAGCTTACCTCGAGAGCTTTTCAAAACGCTATAATAAAGTATTTTGTCGTGAAATATTATTCGAGTTATGAGAACTAAAACGTTTCTCGAAAGTAAAATTCCACAAGGTTATATATAAGTCGCTAAGCCAAACCGCGAATTAATTCTGTCGTATTGCGGCATACTGAGAGGAAGCTCTGCTACTCTATGGCGTGATAAGTTAGATATACGTTAAAGTTTCTTCTCTGTTCATATTTTTATTTCTTAACTATAATATTATCAGTAACATATTTTTTACGATAGTAGACATGGGTGATTATACTCCTAAAGAAATCGTCGATATGTTAGTAGTTTTCGAAGAATGTTTTGGCAATTACCGTGAAGCTGCGAGACTTTACCGAAATCGGTATCCAAACAGACGACATCCAAATAATACCGTCATTCGGAGGCTTAAGATAAGAGCCGAACAGGGTCAGTTGACTCGTCGTCACGCTAAACGTGATTATGATGTTGATGATGTACGTGTTCTGGCTGTCTTAGCGGCTGTTCACATTAACCCTCATATTAGTACGCGCCAAATAGCTAGATAAACAGGTATACCTCAGAGAACGGTTGTGAGAATTTTGAGGAAATAGTAGCATCATCCATACCATATCACATTAACGCAGGCTCTAACTCCAAATGACATACGACAACGTGTACTGTTTTGTCAATGGGCTAGACAGATGATTGCGTATGATGCAGATTTCTTTAAATACGTTCTATTCTCTGATGAATCGAAATTTAAAAATACCGGAGAATTAAATACACATAATTGTCATTACTGGTCGGATGTCAATCCTTATTGGCATAGGCAAGTTAATAATCAACATCGTTGGAGTGTAGTAGTTTGGTGTGGAATTGTCAACGGTTATCTAATTGGTCCTTATTTTGTTCATTAGAATGTGACCGGACATAGCTTTCTAGAGTTATTAAGAGACCACTTACCCACTTTACTTGAAGAAGTCAATTTGGAGACAAGGCAAAGAATGTGGATTTAGATGGATGGTGCGCCACCACATTTCGCACGAAACATAAGACATTTTCTGGATCAAAACTTCAACGGTAGGTGGATCGGACGGGGTGGTCCAATTGCATGGCCTCCTCGGTCACCAGATTTGACTTCACCTGATTTTTACTTGTGGGGGTACGCGAAAAATTTGGTGTTCGAACGGGAACCAACGACAAGGGAAGACATGATCGAACGAATTCGAACGGCTTGTTTAGCAATACCAAGGGCTGTCTTACTTCGAACGGTCGAACACTTCGCAAAGAGAATCAGGTTATGCATTCGAGCCAACGGGGATAACTTTGAACAGCTTTTCCGATAGATGCTGAGAAACAGTTAATCAAGCACCCAGAATCGCGAGAGGCTAGAGGACTCGCGTAAATCAAGCACGCCGAATCGCGAGAGGCTAGGGGACTCGCGTTAATCAAGCACCCCAAAAGGAACAGAAACCTACTACGTCCACGCCGTTGTTCCTGGGTACACTTTGGGTAATGCAAATGCCGGCAGTACTGTAACTTGTAGTTCTCATAACTCGAATAATATTTCACGATAAAATACTTTATTATAGCGTTTTGAAAAGCTCTCGAGGTAAGCTACAAGACTGTATAATGAGAAATAAAGAGATCCATTAAAAAAGAAAAGTTAACCTTTACATAACCTTGACAGGTGCACCCAAGGTCAAATCAGTGGCAGTATCTTATGTCCCCCATGAAGTCATAAAACTTTTGTAAGAAACATTTTTCGATACAAAATTTGGTTTATGTGTATACTTAAATTATAAAACAGTATACTTTGGAACGCTGTAACTCACTGAAAAATGGTCCAACTGCAAAAAACAAAAAACCGTTGTATTCGTCTTATTATCAGCTACAACTTTCACTTAGAGAGAAAAATCAACTTCCATTTTAAAAAATGGCCACCATGATGAAATCTCTAAAGTGGCTCCATCTACAATTAAATTGATAATGCTCTATCATCTTGCCCCCTTTGAACCAAACGACTTTTGTCTGAAACATTTTGCGATACAAGATTTGGTTTTCGAGAAAAATCAATGCGTTACTTAAAATGGCTCACCCTGTATATGTATATGAAAGGTCAGTTTTCGGGACATTTTGAAAGACCCATATTTTCCACCGTAGATATAGAGTACACCTTGAATATAAATCATTGCCATTTAAATTTTTTAAAAATCTTGTGTACTTTCCAAGGTAAATAGACCGACATATCGTAAGGCAGTTTTCAGGATTCATACAGTTTATACCGAATACACTAATGTATGTCGTTTTCAATACTTTTTTCCTTTAGATATAACATGTATAAGTAGTTTCCTATCAAATTTAGTCTTTAGTGAATTAAAATTTAGAAGATAGAATCTACTTTTTGCACATGTTCTAAATACTACCCTTTAGTCGACTAATATATCGGCAGAAAGGCATATTTCAGGTCCTTTGTATTTTACGTCTAAAACACAAAATAATTTTATGATTTGAACGTTTCCGAGTCTGAACAGGAAGAAATGATCTTAATGAAGTTATTTTATGCTATGAGATATAACTAAACATCGTAACAATGAAAATATATACGAAAATCTCACGACCTGAAAACTGCCTTTTGAACGAATATAATATATATATATGTATGGGCAGCTTCCAGGTCCCTCATTTTTTCATTTTGTGGTTACTTCACCTTTTCGTTTTTCGTGTGACTATATATAACTAGAGATCCTCCAGGGAGAGTTAAGACAATCCGTCGCCATTGGGCGAAAACGGAAATGACGTTCAATTGGCGTCAACTGTTTAAACGTAAATAAATAGAAGAATGATAGAATACGAAAGATTTACTAAGTCAATAACTTTTGCAGTATAATTAAAATTACAAGGATGAAATAAGTATCAAATATTACTATTATATATTTACAATTTTGTATATATTGCATAAACGTATAATGTCCTAAAAAAATACAATTAGAATGTACATTATTTATGTGTATATCTTGTAATTATTGCAAAAATTCTTGTATATCTTGTGATTATTTAAAAACTTCTTGTATAACAACAGTCTTGTATAACAATATTTATAAAGTTGATTGTATAATACAAATAAACATTGATTTTATGTGATTGATTTTTTTATTTATACCTAGATGTTTTCAATTGTATATTGTACTGCTACACGGCTAAGATGATAACTGCATCTGGAATAAACAAACAATATATTGTAAACACTACTTATAAGTAGTAAGATTTGTGCATTCCAATATAATTGAGGTAATTGAAAAGCACAGTACTATTTTAGTAACAATTTTAAATAATTTTATTGAGGCACTGCATGCATTGCCATGCTTTTACTAGAATAATGATTAGTTTTGGACGGTAACGATTTACTACATATCTTAAGTCTGAACGCATAAAATCTTAACATTATTTTTTGTTTTAAATTGTGGCATTCGGGCACTGTAAATGGTATGTCATTATATAATTCCATAAAAAATGATTTTAAATTAATATTTTGTTTGAACGAACATGTTTATAATAAAATCTAAACATTTTCTCCATCTTTAAGAAAAAACTGAATGTAGCAGCGTTGACGTAATACAAAGTATTATGTCCACTAGCTTTACACCGAGTTAACACGCTATAAAAATACAATGTTGAACGTTTTGAGCCAGTTGTCATGATACAAATACTACAGGTTTTTTGAGTTTTTAATATGTTTGCAACGATATAACCAGCAATATTATAAAGTTTGTTCATCTCTGTTTTAGATAATGTGACAGCCTGAGGTGAATAATGTGGAATTTCTGCTCGAATGTCAGGTGTTATAAAGTACATTTGTTTATCTCTATTTTGCATTAGTACGTCTAAGAATTCGGATAAAAATTCTCGATCGTCCTCTTCGTAGTTGCTATTAGAAATGCATTTCATAAATTGTGAAATACATATTAATTTCAAATTATTTTTGAACTGAAGAGCAGTTGGTATAACATTTTTCATCCTGACGAGTGAAAATAAATTCTCAAGACAATCTTGAGTGAGGCGTGAAGGTAGGAAAAATTTGAAACCCCGTTCGTTTAAAAGATATGCTGTAAGTTCTAAAACTGTTTTGGTTGAAATTAAAACCGCAGTTTGTATTGGTTTCCAATGACCTTTGCTGCCTACTTTCATGTCATGAAACAGTTCAATAACATCTTCTAAAAAGCATATAGTTTCCTTAAATTTGTCTTGGTTTAAATATCCTAAAGTTAAAGAAATTTTTCGCGCACTCATAATACTAAACCATCTTGCGATTACTTCAATAAATTTTGCAGTTGTTAACCGTGGATCGTCTGGATTATTATTTGATAAAAATTGAAGAGCAGAACTGACTTCATAGCTTAGAACATGCATTGAGTTTTTAACGCGCATTTTTTGGAAGTGATTTTTCTTGTCCAAGAACTCTTCTCGTAACTTAGGAACTAACTTTAAGTCACAACCTTCATCTGCTACAATTATATCGTGTAAATGACTACATTGCACTGTTTCAGACATTAAATGAAATTTATCAATAAATTTCTGTGGTAATGTAATAAATTCATTGTTTAAAAGTGCAGCTTTAATATTTTTTAAAGCATGGGGTGTATCGGCATAAAAGAATAGTTTTCGATTATCACTACACGGATGTTTGTAACTATTTACCGTCTGTAAATGTCGTAATGCTTGAATGCCAAATGTTCCCCACATAGCTTGATTATTTGGCCCCATATCTGATATAACTACAGAAACACGTAAGCCAATTTCCTCTGCCTTTTCAATTGTTGTTATAATAATCGGTTTAAACATTTTTCCATCTACTTTAGCGCTTGTAAAATAATAATAAGCTACCACTTGTTTCTAGCAGAAAGACCAGCCAACATAAAAACTAGCGCATGATTTGCTATTCCTGTGTCATTAGGCAGCGTGACATTTCCGCAGAACGTTTTAGTACTTGTATCATACAACTGTCCAGGAGTTATGCTCATTTCATCTAAAACTAACATGCACTCTTTATCAATATCATTTAGAAATAAAGAAATCTTTAATTTTAAAAATTCGAAAATTTCCTCACAAATACCACTTTGAAATTTTAGATTCTCCAATTTTCTGCTTAAAGTACATAATGCTGGTAAAGGTATCTTTTGTTCAAGCAATTCTGAGTAGCCTGAAGTTCTACAAGCAAATTTTAACCGGAAAGCTTTTAGCACAGTGTTATTACACCAACGAGGTAGTTTTTTATACTCTTTGGTTAGTAATTTTAATTGATCGCTATTAAAAATGGTAGAAACTGAGTTGAAAATAGTGTTGTTAATTACTTGCTTCTGGAGTCTGTTGATTTTACGTTGCGCAACATCTAATTTGTACTTTAACTTTCGTTTCAGTTTTTCGTTGCGAATAAATATTGTTTCCATTTTATTGATCCAATCTTGACTGACTTGTACAAAACCATTTTTGTTTTGCGACAATATAAGTGGCTTTTCGAATGTATCTGAATCATCGGATTTGCTGCTTGCCAAATCATCTTGTATAACAGTTGCGCTACAATTTCCTTCGTTTTCAATTAATGAGTCAGTTTCCATCATTGGCTCCTTCGGATCTGTTAACTTTTCTACAGTACAAAATACAAAAAACAAAAAAGCTAGTAACAAACAATATATAAAGGAAACATATTAACATTGAGTTTCTCTTATATATACATATAAAGAAAACATAATAAACTAATAGAACATTTAAAATATACTTTCGTGAAGAAACTTACTTTTAATTATTTATTAGTTTATTGTATTGAAAATAGCATAATGTAAGAACTGATACTTATATATTTATGTATTGAACAAAATATATAATATATATTTCTTTTACATTCAAATAATATGAAAATCAACTTTGTGAATATGAAAAAAAGTCATGTACCTAGTGTATCAGTATTTTGCATTGGCAGTTGCGATGAGGGTCCGAATATTATCGGGACAGCATTTGGCTTCAATCGAAGTTGACCAGATGCAGTAATTGTAAACATTTCTTTTAAAAATGAACCTATTCATTAAATACAATTATTTTTAAAGTAAAACATTGTTAAATTGTTCACAAATCGAACAATGTGTATACTCACACATAAATCTGCCTGCACTAATATTTATGAATATAAGAATATAAGAAAAGCAAAATTTAATAAATGAGAAACAAAATCAGAATTAATCTCTGTTATATTTATATACATATACGACGTGTTCAACATGCAATTCGAGCAACTCAGAATGTCTGTATCTGAAACCTATCATTTGTCATAGCAATAAATAAAGCTAGTTGAAGAGGCCTATATATTACACAGAATGTCTATATAATAACATATTCATATAGAATTAAAAACCATATATAAATAAAACTGTTACGGTATATATCCAATTTGGGTACTACTTACTTCGCAGTATGCAGAATATTTTCCTGGCGTCTGATCTGTATGAGGCATATTTTCAATTCACTTTTGTCTCTTTTTTGGATCCTGAGGAAATTTGAACATTTTATATCCTTTTGCTGACGAATTCGTGCAGTAACCAGCGCCGCATCCAGGCATTTTTGTATCTGATAAAATAAATTTTATAATTAATTCATAACAGCGATTATTATAAAAATTATAATAAAACATGGATTAAATAAGACAATGTTGACATTTAAATAATATGAGATTTTAGGTTAAACTGTACGAAGCTATAGCGTTCGTTTTTTTACGTTTAATTTTTATTTTTTGCAGACACATTAAGACAGAACATTAAGTTTATTTAATTAGAAATAATAATATATTTTCTATACTTACGCTGTCGTGTGTACTAATTAACAATATGAAAGAAAATACGATTGTCAACAACTGTTGACATGAACAGATGTTCTTTAGATTGTCTTCACACTCTTTACACTCTTTACACTATGTGTAGTAGCCGTAGTGGGAGACATCCGGTTTCGCCCACCAATAAAAAAACGCGATCACGGTGTCTTAACTCTCCCTGGAGGATCTCTATATACAGGGTGGGGCAATAACTAATACCACCTTAAATATCTTCTAATTTATAAGGTCCAGAGGAAAATTTATGTAATTAAAATTATACGGTACGAAGGGGGCTAACATATGGCGATAATAATTTTTGTCCTGGTGGAGGCGCTTCGAAGATATCAAGGTCACCTTCATTTTTTTTAATAGGTTCGGTATGTTTTTTTTCCATAATTTTATAGAGGAGCTTAAAACAAGTACGGAACTCATCACACAAAATTATTGAACAAGATTAAATGTAAATGAAAACGATAAAAAATACATTTTTATATTAAATGAAATTTACGTTTAAAAGATGTACGAAATGACGCTTTATTAGTATGTTTTGTCGGAATGTTTTGATTTTGACATTCCTCATAAATGAGGATCAACTTGTTCTTCAAACGGATACATCGATGAAAATAAATAGTGACGTAAACTTATTTCAATGAAAAAAAAGACCCTTTGAAGGCCATCTTAATAAGTTCACAGGATAAGATAAACATAAAAAATAGTATCGATAGATAAGTCAATCGTGCAAGATGTATTCATTTGAAGAACAAGTCGACATGATGGAGAATGACCTCATTTATGGAGAATGTGAAAAAATTCAGTGAGAGCGCAAAATTTATACGCTGAACGATATCCTAATCGCACTTAGCCTTCGCGTCGAACATTTAAAATCCTATTTATTTTCATCGATGTATCCGTTTGAAGAACAAGTTGATCCTCATTTATGAGGAATGTCAAAATCAAAACATTCCGACAAAACATACTAATAAAGCGTCATTTCGTACATCTTTTAAACGTAAATTTCATTTAATATAAAAATGTATTTTTTATCGTTTTCATTTACATTTAATCTTGTTCAATAATTTTGTGTGATGAGTTCCGTACTTGTTTTAAGCTCCTCTATAAAATTATGGAAAAAAAACATACCGAACCTATTTAAAAAAATGAAGGTGACCTCGATATCTTCGAAGCGCCTCCACCAGGACAAAAATTATTATCGCCATATGTTAGTCCCCTTCATACCGTATAATTTTGATTACATAAATTTTCCTCTGGACCTTATAAATTAGAACAGTGCTCGGAATTAGTTGCACATTTCGGCCCGATTTCAGAGGCGACGCCTACTATTCCCTTCTGCCCCCTCGGGGCTGAGCGGCCAGGCTGCCGCGGCGAGCCGACCGCGCGCCTGATGATGTTTCTCAGGAGCGTCTCTATATAAAAAGTATTCTATGTCGTACCTTCCGTCAAATTGTCATTGAAATATAAACAATTTGTATTTTTATAAATAATTAAACGCTCAATTTTCTATTATTAATATATTATAATAATATATATTATTATAATAATGTATATTATTATAAATATATATGTTTTATTATTATATACATTTTTGATATAATATGTAATATAATTGATTTTGACAATAACTTTCCACATCACCCGTGAGGTATTGGTGATGCATATTTTTTAAGTTTCCCAATAGGCCTCTTTCACTAAGAGATGAAAATGATAAATATGTGTCTTGGCAGGAAAGTAAAATCGTAAGATATCATATAAAGTCGAAAGAGAAATCAGAAGATATGGATAATACGATTCATCTAAAAGTGTGAAAAATTGGACTCCCTTTTCTAGACGTGCCTTTACAAAAAGATCACTTTGCAAATCGTAAAGTTTTTTCTGAAATTCTACGCTTTGCTCCTGAATTTGAACAATAAGTGAGGTTTTAAAAAGTATTAAATCTTTTCTTAGCGTTTCAAAATCACGGAAACGCGTATCAAATTGATTTATTAAAATCAATTATATCGAAATGTTTTTCAAAATTACAATTTGTGCCGTGTTCTTCAAAGAGAATCTTGCAATTTTAATAATTATATTATATTAATATTAATAATATTTAATAATGTTAATACTTTTTGTGTGACCGTTTGCATTGCGGTGCATAGTTTCACAACTTTCTCACATAACGCTTCTTGATGAATAATGCAATGAATGACAGGAAACTTTAAATCACGCTGGTTTATTTGATCGAAAAATCCGTTTTTTGAACCTAGCATTGCGTTTGCGCCATCAGTTACGATAGTCGAACATTTTGAAAAATCAGTATCAAATTTTTGGAGAGTTAAGTAACAGCTTCGAAGAAGATCAATACCCGTTGTTGTACCATGTAATTACTAAAAGATAATGAAGATGATGACGAAATATAATAAGCAGTAGTATCTTTATGCTATTACACGTAGCATTATCGCTATTATCAAGTAACATTTTCGGTCTTGTAATATGGGTCTTTTAATTTCGCGCCTCAGGCACGTATTCCTACAGTGCGATATGCAATTGTTTTATCGCTTCTGTTGTTTCTCAACGGTATCTCACCAGCGAAACGGGCATGGTAAGAGTTCGAGCTTTAAAGATCCACGTTACGGAAAAAGGTGCTATTTGCATAAGAGCGATAGTGATAGAGATACACTAGTGTGACATTGCTTATTAATCGACCAATGGACCAAATGGAGCGAAGATACGTGCAATCTTTTGATAAGGTATGGGAAGAAATTTTTTTTGCATCTATTTACAATAAAACCACCTGTCTTCTGTGTGGTTATCAACCCTCCATTGTTAAAAAATTTGTCCTTGAGAGACATTTAAAAATTAAACATCTTAATGAGTACTCAAAATATGTGGATCAGGAGAAATCTAATCTAATCGAAGGTTTAAAATTAGTTTATCAAGAAGGTGTAGTTCGAATTCTCATATCGATAATGCTACACCTTCGGTAAAAGCTCTTACAGTATCGTACGCTATTTCAAATCTTCTCGCGAAAAATTCCAAGCCGTTTTGCGATGGAAAATTTATAAAGAAATGCATCATCACAGCAGTGGAGTCGTTTGGAAATTCTTTGACTCTTGAAGAAGCTGCTAGCATTCCATTAAGTGATAAAACTGTTAAATCGCGAATAGATGATATTACTTCTTCCCTACAAAACAAATTAAAATCTTTATTAGGATCTTGTTCTTTTTTTTCATTATGTCTTGATGAAAGCACCGATAATCGGCATGTGAGTCAATTGAGTATTTTTGCTCGAATCGTGCAAACCGATTTTTTATATGTCAAGGAGCTTTTAGATTTTGTCCCACTACATGGCACAACGAAAGGTATTGATATCTTCGAAGCTGTTAACCAAACACTTCAAAAATTTGATAGTGATTTTTTAAAATGTTCCGCTATCGTAACTGATGGCGCAAAGGCAATGTTAGGTTCAAAAAACGGGTTCTTCGGTCAAATTAAGCAGCGAGATTTAAAGTTCCCAGTCATTCATTGTATTATTCATCAAGAAGCGTTATGTGGGAAAGTTGTGAAACTGTGTACCTCTATGCAAACTGTCACAAAAATTATTAATACTATTAAAGGCGGTCTAAAATTCCTTTCTCATCGAAAGTTTCAACTCTTTCTGGAGGAGCATAACGCAATTTACACAGATGTGCCTCTGTATTGTGAAGTTCGGTGGCTCAGTGCAGGAAAGTGTTTAGAAAAGTTCTTTGCAATAAGAAAAGAGATCTTCCTTTTCTTGCAAGACGAATTACCTGCAAAATTTGAGGAATTTTAATTTTTCTTCACAGATGTAGACTCACTTTGCGAGCTTGCTTTAATAACTGACATGACAAATCATTTAAATATTTTAAATTTAAAGCTGCAAAAGACCAATCAAATCATTTCGCAATTAGTTTGTCATGTCGATTCTTTTCGCAAAAAGTTAGTATTATTTAAAAATCAATTAGAAAATAATATTTTTCATTTTTTTCCTTCTTGCCAGATTCTCTTTGAAGAACACGGATCAAATTGTAAGTTTGAAAAACATTTCGCTATAATTGATTCTTTAATAAATCAATTTGATACGTGTTTCCGTGATTTTGAAACGCTAAGAAAAGATTTAATACTTTTCGAGAACCCACGCATTGTCCAAATTCAAGAGCAAAGCTTAGATTTTCAGGAAGAACTTTGCGATTTGCAAAGTGATCTTTTTTTAAAGGCACGTCCAGAAAATGGGGTCGAATTTTTCAAACTTTAAATGTATCACGTTATCCACGTCTTCGAAATTTCGGTCTTCGAATTTTCTCCATGTTCGGATCCACATATTTATGCGAATGCTCTTTTTCTAGAATGAAATTAACAAAAACGGAAAAGCGTTCTTCCTTGAGCGATACATCATTGTCCTCGCTGATGCTAAATAATTCTTCTAAACTCTCTGTGGATGTATCCTCCCTAGTAGCTTCATGTAAGCGACCTAGAAGGTCAAATTAAAATTTTTAAATTGTTTCTTCCGCTTCATCTTTCAACTTTACATGATTTTATATCTTGCTTTCCTGCCAAGCCACATATTATCATTTTCATCTCTTAGTGGAATAGGCCTACTGGGGAAACCACTTTAAACAAACGCATCAACAATAGTACCTCACGGGTGATGCGGAAAGCTATTATCAAAATTAATTATATTAAGTATAAAAAAATAAATATCAAAAGTAAGTATATTATATATTATTATAATAAATATACAGGGCTTTCGAAAAGTAACGGACCCACCCCCTATCTCAGAATCTATGCATCATAGCGAAAATTGACCCAAACAAAAGTTTTATGGTTTATAAAGTTCTGTTCTTTTGTGACCTCAAATTTGACCTTGATCTCGACCTTGAAGGTTATTTGAAGGTCAATTTGCGTTTTTTAAATGGGAATTGCTATTTTTGACCCCGGATATGGAAAAAGCGGGAAATTATACGTTCAGATATGTAATCTTGTGATAGTCAAAATGACATCCAAGGCTGATCTTCAAGCCTTTTGACCTTTATCAAATCACAGTTGTTAGTTTCTCACACTCTTAGTCTTATCCAGGGACAACGAACGTGGACGTAGTGAGAATCTTCCCCCTTAGGGTGCTAGATTATCGTGAGTCCTCTTGCCTCTCACGATTTGGGGTGCTTGATTATATGTTTGTTATTTTTTGATTATCGTGAGTCCCTTGCCTCTCACGATTTGGGGTTCTTGATTATCGTGAGTCCCCTTGCCTCTCACGATTTGGGGTGCTTGATAACGTGAGTCCCTTGCCTCTCACGATTTGGGGTGCTTGATTATCGTGAGTCCCCTTGCCTCTCACGATTTGGGTGCTTGATTATATGATCTGCCTCACATTGGGTTTGAATCGTGAGCCCCTTGCCTCTCACGATTTGGGGTGCTTGATATATTTTTCGTTGGGTGCTTGAATATCGTGAGTCCCCTTGCCTCTCACGATTTGGGGTGCTTGATTATCGTGAGTCCCCTTGCCTCTCAACGATTTGGGGTGCTTGATTAACGTGAGTCCCCTTGCCTCTCACGATTTGGGGTGCTTGATTAACGTGAGTCCCCTTGCCTCTCACGATTTGGGGTGCTTGATTAACGTGAGTCCCCTTGCCTCTCATGATTTGGGGTGCTACTCGCGACTCATTATTTAGATTGATTGAAAAATCTTACAACAAATGTTCGAATTGTTGCTCTTGAACTGCTTGGCAATGTGCCAATCTATGATAAAAACTTGAAACCGAATTCCTGTAAGTTTCCTCTGGTATGGCTTCTATTTCACGGGTTATCCTATTCCGCAAATCATCTAAATCTTGAGGCTTCGTAGTGTAGACCTTCCCTTTTAAGTACCCCCAAAAGAAATAATCTAGAGGATTCAGGTCTGGAGATCTAGCTGGCCATTCAATGGCATCCCTACGTCCGATCCATCTGTCAGGAAATGTTTCGTCCAAATATCGACGAACGTTAACTCCATAATGTGGAGGAGCCCCATCCTGTTGAAAGTAAATGTCATCAAAATTACCATCTGCTAAATTCCGTATGGCTGGTATAATTTGTTCTCGAAGCATGTTTTCATACATCTGAGCTGTTAAATTGCCCTCGATGAAAAATGGCCCAACTGGTCTACCGTTGAAAATACCAGCCCACACATTAACTTTTTGGGGATGTTGGGTGTGAGTATCTCTCATCCAATGAGGATTATCATCACTCCAATATCTGCTATTTTGTCTATTTACTTGTCCATTTAACTCAAATGTGGCCTCATCGGAGAAGATAATGTTGTTGAGGAGTAAAGGATCATCGTTAATCATCTGCATCATAATTTCACAAAACTCCACTCGTCTGTCAAAGTCATCTTCAGATAGTTCCTGAACCAAACGGATTTTATATGGATGCCATTTGTTGAGCTTTAGAATTTTATGTACAGATCCAATCCCAATTTCATGCTCTTGTGAAACGCGAGGTATGCAATAATGAGGATCTTCGACGAATGACTGTAAGACACATAACGTTTTGTCATCATTCGTTGCTGACTTAGGTCTACCAGGTTTTTCACGATCTTTAACACTACCAGTTTCCTCAAAACGTTGAATTGTACGTACAACAGTACTTTTGGAGATGGGATTTTCCTCTACTCTGAAAGTTTCATTAAATAGTCGCATACCTGCCTATAACCTCTTTGTAGATCACCCCACCCTCCCATTATTAACAGAGATATTCGTTCTCGTTCAGTGAGGTGTGCCATGTTTGAGTTAACTACCTATTTGAACTCAGAAAATGAACTAAATTATGAGTGAACAGGGGAGTTATGCTCAGTTTCAATAGTTAACTAAATAATTGCGACAATTCAATCAATCATTAAAGAACCCTCTAGATATCATATAAAACATGGGTAAATAGTACATTACGATACAAGTGCGGAGGAATTAGAAATCACCCAAATCTCGGAAGTTGGACGCACGAGTCAGAGACGAGTGCGGCCATTTGCATTGTTCACTCATAATTTAGTTCATTTTCTGAGTTCAAATAGGTAGTTAACTCAAACATGGCACACCTCACTGAACGAGAACGAATATCTCTGTTAATAATGGGAGGGTGGGGTGATCTACAAAGAGGTTATAGGCAGGTATGCGACTATTTAATGAAACTTTCAGAGTAGAGGAAAATCCCATCTCCAAAAGTACTGTTGTACGTACAATTCAACGTTTTGAGGAAACTGGTAGTGTTAAAGATCGTGAAAAACCTGGTAGACCTAAGTCAGCAACGAATGATGACAAAACGTTATGTGTCTTACAGTCATTCGTCGAAGATCCTCATTATTGCATACCTCGCGTTTCACAAGAGCATGAAATTGGGATTGGATCTGTACATAAAATTCTAAAGCTCAACAAATGGCATCCATATAAAATCCGTTTGGTTCAGGAACTATCTGAAGATGACTTTGACAGACGAGTGGAGTTTTGTGAAATTATGATGCAGATGATTAACGATGATCCTTTACTCCTCAACAACATTATCTTCTCCGATGAGGCCACATTTGAGTTAAATGGACAAGTAAATAGACAAAATAGCAGATATTGGAGTGATGATAATCCTCATTGGATGAGAGATACTCACACCCAACATCCCCAAAAAGTTAATGTGTGGGCTGGTATTTTCAACGGTAGACCAGTTGGGCCATTTTTCATCGAGGGCAATTTAACAGCTCAGATGTATGAAAACATGCTTCGAGAACAAATTATACCAGCCATACGGAATTTAGCAGATGGTAATTTTGATGACATTTACTTTCAACAGGATGGGGCTCCTCCACATTATGGAGTTAACGTTCGTCGATATTTGGACGATGTCACGTCCCGGTAAAAATCGAACTTTCTCTTTTCTCTCAACGGTCCGAACGACGCGCACAAGACGCACCTCGGAACCGCCATTTTGTCGGTACTCCTACTTCCACGAGGGACGTCCCACTCTCCAACCCACTCTCACGAGAGAGGGGACCCCCACTACCGAACCGCCGCAGCACCGAGCCGCCGAAAACAAAGGACCTCAGTGCAGGACTGGAAAAGTTCAGTTCGACTCGCGACTCCGAACCAAGAGGTTCACTCGACACTCAAGGGCCACGGTTAGCCTTTTTCTATTTCAATCTCTAATTCGAACTTAGAACTTTTCCATTCCTTCGTATTTCGAACTTAGAACTTTTCCATTCCTTCGTATTTCGACTTAGAATATTTTTCAATCTTCGTATCTTGACTTAGAATATTTTTCAATCTTCGTATCTTGACTTAGAATATTTTTTTCAACCTTCGTATCTCGACTTAGAATATTTTTCAATACTAGTACTTCAAAGTTATCTTAGAGTTAGACGTTAGCATTAATAACCGTAGTAGTTAACTTAAATTTTGTAAGAACAATTGTATTTCCACCAATTCATTTTATTTAGAATATATGTATTTTGTGTGCTTGAATTACGATTTATTTTATTTTTGACCACCAAGCCGATTTGATCATAATTCAGCGACTATAAATTTTACGCAGCTACCTCAGTTTCGGTCATTGTGTTTGTGTGTGTGTGCAACCAACTAACGAGCCTACAGTGCGGACAACGCACGTTGGTCTTCATTCCGCTGAGCTGACAGTCTTACAGTGCGGACAACGCACGGGACGGTCACTCGGTAACGAATCCCTTTCCGCACCACTCTCATCACAAGGTACACCCTAACTGAGGCGCGCACGTTTTTTAACATTAACTTTTGCATAAATGACGAAGTTCTAATGCCGAAAACGAGACGAGGAGGAAAGAAACACCGAGCAAGACGTTTAGCTCGTATATTTTCTAACTTAGAGTCAGTGAACACCGTCGTCTCGCAGTATTACGGCATCGAGCCTCACTACATTGACCCAGAGTACGAGGCACTTTTCCGACCACGCGACCGTGACACTAACAGGAATAACAATAATTCGATCACAACGCGACTCACGAAACCGAGAGTGACCAGCAACTCTGTCGTATCACATCGAGTGATTCTAATCACGAACGGAAGCAACGAAGCCACGTGGGCAACGAGACTGGTCCCCATTTCATGCAACCTGCGGTACCCTCTGTGCCAAGATATTCCCGAGGGGGACCCTCGCCGAACTCATTACGATAGGCTGGCACAAGAGATCAAGGTACAGCGCTGGATCGAGAGTAACCAAGAACCCCTGGGTAAGTGAAATTATCATACTATTACCTCTCAACTTACACCGGCCTAATGATAAATTAATGAAGTTATCGACTCAGTCAAGTTAAAATTCAGAATATTACTACAGCTTTCTAATGATAAGTTAATGAAAGTAACTCATTCAAAGTAAAGGTCAGAACAGTATTGCAGTCGTCCATTAATGATCTAATGAGGTTGATTCATTTTCATACAACCCGATGGCACTTTGCGTGATCACGCGCGGATACAAAGACGTCGAAACACAAGCCGCGTTATGCGAACAATGCACATCGTCACGAATCGGACCCATCTATCATAACGCGTACGCGAAAACGGAGACTCATAAATTGAACATCGGGCCCCGTGTGATTGATGTAATCTGTACCTATTGTTCCGCACAATTAACGACCTACCGACCGGTCCATAGATGCACGCGTTGTTATAACGAAATGATCGGTTTAATTAGGGGGAAGTAAATTCGAATAAATTCGCCATCGGCCACCCCTTTTTTTTTGAACCGAAATTTTTCACAAAGAGCGACCCTGGCACCCTTCCGCGAGAACTGCACTCCTGGCGAAATCGCTCTGATCACGAGTATCCCCGGGTAGAATCCTCGGATTCGGTAACCCGAAACAGTGATCTAGTCCCGTGCTACACGTCCGAGTCCTGCTTTCCAAAATTTGCAGCCGCGATTAGCCGGGACGTAACATAATTTGGTGACAGCGGTGGGATTCGAGAAGTTTCGCCATGGAAACGCGCAGTAAGGCTTCCAAGCCGCTCTCAGAAGCTGAAATAGAAGAACTTCAATCGCAGTTACGCAATAAGGAAAAACAGTTACGCGAACAAGCCGCAGCTCTAGAATCGCAACAAAACGAGTTCGAAACGCAGAAAGACGCAGCCGAACACGACCTACGTGAAATCAGAACCAGCCTCGAGAATAAGGAACTCGAGCTACGGGAACGTGATGCACGGAATAATAAAGACCCAGCCGAGGAAACCCTTCGTGAAAACGCCGAGCTGAAACGCGAATTAGCCCGTTTACGCGCCACAGCTCTAACCGAGCCCCTACCCTTGTCGCAACAACTGACCGTTGCGAATCCAACACATTATTGGAACACACCCGCCATGTTCCCATCACAGGATTCTTGGGCCGAACCCCCAGCACCGCGTGTGTATTTTCGCGAAATCCTCGAAACAGTGCCACATTTTGATGGCTACAACGTCACGGTAACACAATTCACTCGAGCATGTCGACGCGCGAAAGAAACCGTACCCGCGTCATCCGAACGTAGCCTCACGCGCATGCTAGTAAACAAATTACGTGGTCGCGCCTATTCCGCCGTCGAGGGAGTCCCGTGCGACACCATAGTACAGCTCGCCGACCTGTTAAACCGCGTATTCGGAGAAAAGAAAACGGTCCGGCAATATCACGGAGATTTATCATATACATACTGGAAAACCAACGAACACATCCTCGATTATATTGATCGCGTAAAAGATTTGCACTCGTGCATACTCGACGAGGAACGCCGACAGCGTGGAGACCTGACAAATGATAAGGTCGCGGAAATCGACGCCGAAGTAGCCGAGGCTTTTTGTAAGGGGTTACCACCCGAATTTCGTATGCAGCTATCCAACGAACATTATGTTCGACCACTCAGAGCATACTCGCGCGCTATCGACCTAGCAAAACAAAGAGAAATCGACAAGGAAAGATTCGAACCCCGACGCAACGAGAGGATACCCGAGGGGCACCGTATACCCTTCGACAACAGACCCATAACATATGCCACTCGGACCGCCTGAACGAATACAGACGCAACAGTGACCGTGACAGGCGCATTCCACAGAGAGAAAACACCCCCGTTTATGACCGAACAGGCCCTATCGTAAACAAATACGGAGATAACCGACCGCGCGGAGACACAAACAGATACGGAAACGAACAGCTACGTAGGGACCGACCAGAAACACGACAAGAAACACCGATCCCTGAAAGGAAATGGTGTCGTTACTGCAAAAACGCCGGGCATGAAATTGAAGAGTGCAGGAAGCGACAGTATAACAACGCACAACGAGAGTCGGGAAACGCGGCCCGCCACTCGGGCAATCCGGACGAGACCCGAGCGGGACCGTCACGAGAACCGAATCGTCCGATCAGAACGATCGCAACCGAAGCGATCGAAACGCCAGAATCGCAGTGCTAAATCCGAAAGACTTCTTATACGCCCCCACTATTTTTATTAAAGCAGAAGGGCTCGCGAACGAAACCTCGTTTATGATCGATACCGGGGCTGCGCCGAATTTAATAAAGAAACGTAATTTACATCCCGAGATTAAAATAGATTCAAAAGCTCACGTTCACCTTAGCGGTATAAGCGATGATAGAATCAAATCTCTCGGGTCCGCGATAATCAAATTCATGGGGCAGGAAATTAACCTGCAAGTAGTCGAAGACTCGTTTCCAATCATGCAAGAAGGCATCTTAGGATCCGACTTTCTGCGTGGTGCATCGAAACTAGACTATAAAAAGCGGATCTTGCAATGGCAGGGGATACACGTCCCCTTCGTCATTAATGAAACGGTAACGATCCCTGCCAGATCGCGCACCGTCTTCCCGCTCAAAATCAAAAATTCAGGTATTAAACAAGGATACCTTCCTCGAATACAATTAAATGACCACATCTACCTAGGAGATGCCTTGGTCACCAACCGCGAAGGGCAAGCCTACGTCTGCATAATTAATACGGGAGAAGAAAGCCGCAACATAATCTTGCCGGATGTAGAAATACAAGAAATCGAGTCGCTCTCCCTCTCGCCCCCTTCACAGACTCCAGCCTCACCAGCGCAAACCCTCGACTCTTCCTCTGGTGAGCACGAACCGACTAACAAAAGGATCAGACAGATCCTGACCGTAGGGCCCCGAGGCTACCGAATAAAATACATACGATACCGACGAAAAAAGTAGCAACAATAAATTACGACGAGATCTCTGACGACAATGCCCGTATCAACAAAATAAAAAACCTTCTCCGACTTGATCATCTGAACAACGAGGAGCGAGAACACGTATCCGAATTAATTGCAGAATACCCCGACATTTTCCGAATCCCCGAGGACAGCTTAACCATACGAACGTTATCAACCATAAAATTCCCACGACCGACAACTTTCCCGTTAATACTAAACAATACCGCTTTCCACCAATCCACAAGGAAGAGATAGACAAACAAGTTCGAGAACTCCTAGACAACGACATCATAAAACACTCCACCTCGCCGTATAACTCTCCCGTGTGGATTGTCCCAAAGAAACCCGACTCAAAGGAAATAAACGTTGGCGCATGGTCATAGACTATCGGGCACTAAATGAAAAAACAGTGGGCGACAACTTCCACTGCCTAACATTACAGAAATCCTTGACCAGCTAGGCAGCGGCCAAATATTTTTTTTTAGGGGCGGGGGTCTTTCCCGGAAAAAAAAATTGGTGGG